>NC_044981.1:92640175-92946425 GCF_008728515.1 Papio anubis | reverse complement strand
TGTATTTAAAATCATGCATCTGTTTTGAATATAAATAAAATGAGACACATTTTAAATAAAAATTTAACATTTACATGATTCAAGTTCATTTTAACATTACAGATTTCACTTTTTATGTTTAAACATTATAATTTAATATTTGGCATTTAATTTTTTTGGTGGAAATGGTAAATATGGAAAAGATCCAGAATTCATTAGTTCTCTGCCATATCTTCTCTCTTGGTCCTTTATGCATGTATTATTATTGAAGTAGTGTATTTTTAGCATGCCAATAGCTTCTCTCAACACATTCCTATAATGATAATGGTCCTACTACAGATATCCAAGGCACAGAGCTGTCCCCTTTTTTACCTAATGATAATATTTACTACTATTTTGTTATTTATCTTAAAGTTAAAAGGCCAAGGCTTCCTTGGAATATCATTTGAGAGGTATGATAATGAATTATTAATGATAACCTACTTTCTGATATCCAGACAGATTTAATTTAGAAAATGACTAAACATACTTCTGATCCCACAAACCACACATGATCATGGTAGCCAGTTTCTCAGCACAAGCTATTAACTCTGGCATCGAGAGGCCCTGTGTCCTGAATGCCTGCTAAAGGACTCTGGATTTGATTTTTTGTTATCATGAAAATCACGAGAAAATAAGTGATTTTTTAATAATGTGTTGAAGTAGAAAGTTTTCTAATTTCTTGATTTTATGTAGAAATGGCACCCCTTTTTAGTCCCCTTATTGTTTGTTTGCCAACCTGGTTTCCTTCCCCCCTTTCTTAGACTCCACGAGTATTACCAAACCTCTCTCAGAGAAACTCCTGCATGGCTGAAATTCTCTATTTCTTGACATCAATTTATAGACTAGTAGATGTGTGAGGATAATCAAATTCAGCTGTTTCATTTTATGTATAAATACATGTTTAAACAGTATCCTACCTATGCAGTGCCCTACTATAATCTTACTTAGTTCATATTATTATTATTTAAAAATAGATAAGATTGTTTAAAATCTTAAGGAACAAAGAAGTCAAGCAAAAAGAACACATGGGCAAAGGGATTTTAGGGTCAGAGAGACTGAGTCTTCTAGTTACTAACTGCATGACCTTAGGTAAGTTAACCCTGACATTAACTATTCTAAACTTGGTTGTCTAATCTATAATGGGGAAAAAATCTACCTTATAGTGTTATGAGAATTAATGAGATAACACATTAAAATTTGGGGTACAATGAATAGCACATGGTAAGCATTCAATAAATAATTGCTATATTATTTCTAATTATTAGTAGTCCAAAGATTTACAGATAAATAATTTTAAAAAATTTTAAAGGCAAGGGTGGGGGCAGGTCTTCTGACTTTGGCAACATAGATCATTCACAAATGAATTGGCATAAAAATGTGGCTGTCCAGTTTCACAAGGTACTTAGATGGATAATTTGCTCCCAATACAAGCTAACTTCATCTAAATTCAGTCATCTTAAATATTAACCCAAATCAGCTTTTACTTTATTTTCAATTTAGAATAAGATCTAAATATCACTTCTGGAAACAGTGGCATCAATGACATTAAAATTAATCCAGGCCAGGCATCAGGTTGTGCACAGGTGTTATCACTTAAAACAAAGACACTTGCTTTGTTTAAATTTGGAGTTAAAGAGTTCAACTTGGAAACCCTGGTTAGCATTGTGAAAACAATTCTCTGTCAATTGAAACTAAGAGTCAAAAAGAAAGAGCAGATCCAGTGGAAGCAGGCTTTTCAGGTATGTTTACCACAAATCATTCAGAATTTCAGTATGACTTTTATCTCAGTTTCAGAAGTTATAGAATTAAGTTAATTGTGTTACTTTTTATTGTGAACAGGCTATAATCCCACACAAACTATTTTCATACAGGCCAACATCAATCAGATCAGTGAGGACACCACATAGGATAGTTAGGAAGATGTAGGAGATGATGTAGGGGGTAAGAAGAAAATTAAGAAAAAAGAAAAGAAAATTAAAATTTTAAATTATCAGTCAAGGTCTCATTGTCTAACCTCACCTTCAACCAAATTTATCTCATGACTGATATCTTCTATTAATGGCAATTAATTATATAAAACAGGAGAGAGAAGATCATTGACTCCAGTCTCAATGGCAATTTTTCAAATCCATGACCAGGGAAGAAGGAGGAGCCTGAAAGAATGGTAAAGCTTGTTCAATCCCCATATGTGCCCATTAACTTCACAAAAAGAAAACTGCTCCTAGACACAGTCCCAACCCCCGCTGGTCATCTCACAAATGTGCCACTGGTCATGCACAAAAGAATGTGGATGGCTCTTGTCACAACTTCTAAAAATCATGGTGGGAATAGTGACTATGTCTACTTACTGAACAATGCTCAAGTAACCAGTCAAAGGCTTTAAAGATTTTCTTTCTTTGTTTCTTTCTGATTCTTTTTTGTTTGTTTTATCTCAGACTAATTTGCATTTGTGGAAGGATAGCATTTTCTGAAGGAGAAAAATGCATGTTTTCTTTGCTTCATGATTGGGGGAGCAAGTAAAAAAACGACAATGATTAGAAAAGTGAGATGTTGCACTGAATCAACAATTTGAAAACATAATTTAGAGCCACTAAATATGCCTACTAGAAAATATTAAAACATCTTTTCAAATATAAGGTCCTTATATCCTCAGAAATTATTTTATATACATAATTGTATACATATATAATTTGATATAGATTGTTCTACAGATGATAGAAACAACATAAAGAATAAATAAATTTCGATTCAATATATTAAATATACAGATTTTTAGTAGCTCTATATCTCAGTATCCTCAGGTACTTTAATGGAAAACTAGAAAAGTGCTAGTAAGAGATGGTAAAAAATAAATTATGGTTAATGATATGAAGACATGAGAGGCCTGTTTTAGTAAAAGCCTCCATGTATACCAATCCTCTTCCTAATCCACTAGGATTGTACCAGCAGGTTAGCACTCACAGAGCATCATCTTTTCAGCCCAGAACACTGCCATTAATTTATGATTCTATAGCTAGCAGAAACAACCTGGTTGCAAATTTACATGCTTTGGGCATCAAATAAACTAATTAAACCGATCTATACAGTAATTGTCTTCTACTGTTTACTGATTAAAAAGCCCTTGAAATAATGAGAATTCCTTGCAGTAGGAAGGCTTGGACCCATGAGCTATGATGATTATCGACGGTCTCAGAACTCCTCCTTGAGGACATGAGGTTAAGAGGCGGTGAGGAGGAAGAAAATGCCTGGCCCACCTCTCAGCAGTCACCTTTCTGTCTGGGTCTCTGACTGTGAGACAAGTGTATCTCATCTCAGAGTTTAGAACTCAGATTCTTCATGGTCAATACTCCTTAACCAACACTGCAAGAAAGCTCAGGAGATTCTTTAGATAAATGACTTACACAAGGGCAAAAGCTATAAGGGAAAGATTAGTATAAATATAACTCTATACAAATAGTAGGACACTCTTACTCAATTTGTCCATAATTTATACTTTTTTCTAAAAATAAAAATCATTTGCTTCTAGATAAAAGAATTTATGATTCTGGCAACAACTTGGTGAGGAATATGTGCATTACTAGTTAGACAAAAACAATTTCCAAAGATTTTCAGAATTGTATGGAAGTCTCAACCACCAACATTTGGGGACAGTTTTCTTATATTTTCTAAAGAAATGCAAAAGTTGAGATAACATTCTGAACATTTCTCATAACACTCAGAGTCCTGGAACATTGAATAACCTAGGCAATGTTTTATAATCACTTTCTGTACTTAGCCACTTTGCACTCAAAAATACAATATGGTTACAATTATGTTAGAAAATTTTGTTTTAAGATTCCACAACAATCCAGATCAAGATATATTTTCTGGAGATACTCAATAGCACCTGTCAATTATTTCACTACTGCTTTCACCTTTAAAAACATAAAGGAAAAGCAGAAGAAAGACATTTATAATCAATTACTTTTAAAAATGGAGATCAGTGCGTTACAGAAATGTCCTTAAGACATCTAATGTCTATTTTTACGTGTGCCTAAAACTTAAGAGCTGCTAAACTATTCTCTTGTATATTGTTTTAAAATTTATATAAATAGCTCTCAGGTTGAGAACGCTTGCTAACTTTCTGCATGAATTGAACTATCACTAGGAAATCTTCTCAAAAAGAGTGCACAATGAAAACTCAAATGCAGCTGTTAGCTACAATTACCTATTGTAGTAAGAGTCACATCCAACCTCTTGTAAGGTGCTATTGCTCATTTAAAATCAGAAAGACAGACCCTCTTTTTTACTAAAATAGAGGCCCTTGAATCATTAATAACTGCTGTCAACAAGATAACAAAGCAGCTTTTTAAAGTTTGATTTACAGTGTTAGTTCTGTGTTCATATCCCTCATTAGCTCTGATTCATAACTAGACAAGACAGGGCCAATATTACTGCTCTAAAGTGAAATATTATCACATTTTGATTATTTTTTTACCTTAAATGAATGTGTTTTGTTGGGGTGCCCAAAAATAAACTGTCTTGCCTTTGGGACATTTATTTAAATTTTTAGAAAGTAAGTCCTGGTGAACAAAAACAAATAATAATTCCAATTGAAAATTCTCCTAGAATTAATTTCCTCCTCCCTTCAATATTTGGTGACAAGTTAAATCTCATATTTTTTCTATTTGTTGGGCCAAGCCACATGTTTTATTTTAAAAAAATAAAACCTGTGCATTGTATACTGCCTGATTTGCCTCACAGCATTAATTTGAACACTAAAGAAGATAAAGTATATGAAAATACCATATATTATGAATCATAAATAAATATACTTAAAAGTACTGTTTTACTGTTATTTTCCAAGTCGAACACAATCTACATACAGAATATATTTCTTGATTTTACTCCCTATTGCCTTTAGGTGTTTACACATCAATACTGATGTACCAAGTTCATCTTCCTTTAACCAGCATGGGAGGTTCAAGACCTGGAGAATTCAGCTGAGAATCTGAACAATTAAGTTGGAGAGTCTTCAGCTGAGACTCTGAACAATTAACTTCATCCTACATAGCATCAGCAATAAGAGCCACTAGATAGCCTTTCTGTCTTAAATGTCTAACAGTGCAGTTACTTACCTCCTTGGACTAATGTAAAATGTTCTGGAGCTTCCTGCTCAGCTAGATAGAATGGACCAAGGCTGTCATCTTGGAAAGCAAAGGGCAGAGCTCTGAAAATATGACACATAGAAAGGCATTACAGGGACCTGAGAAAATAGCTAAAGCATAGCAAGCTACTTATGGAGTTGACCCTGGACAGGCAAGGGGAAGTGTAGGTCACAGGAAGCCTAGGAAGCAAACAGGTCCACTGTGTGAGCTGCTGGATACAGTGGGCATTTTGTGCTCTGCATAAGAGCATTCTGTTAAGAGGGCACAGTAGCAGTGAAGGCCAGACCGCATCTTCTCACAGAGACGTGCTCCCTGAAGCTGCCTGTGTGCCCCCATGGGGTCACACTTTTTTCTTGATATTATCCTGAGTTTGTATGCCTAGGATGCTGCTCCTACACAGAGGGGTAACTTTTTCTATTCTTCCAGCCAGAGAGAGAGAGAGAGAAAACATTTTATTTTAATTTGCACACAGGTACAGTATAAACTGCTGGGAGCTCTGGGCTGAAGAATGCCACAGAGAAAAGCATGGTAGATTGTTACTTCCAAGGGAAACACCAAGTGGAAAGAATTTCCTTAAAGTGGATCTTCCTCCTTTAGGGAATTTATGAATTAGCCATGAGGCAAATTTGTGAAAAGCTAAGGATTTCCCAGAACTCTGGAGTTAAAATGGTTCTGCGTCTGAAAATATTTCTAAGTGAAATGATACAATTCTACTTTAAAAGTACTCGGAAAGACCCCAGATATCACAGGCTGTGGGTATGGTAAGAATAAAGAGCATGTTAGAACCTCCCAGAGAAAGAGGTAAGAATGTTTTTTTAAATGTGTTTCTCCTGCGCTATCTGTAAGTTCTATGATGGCAGGTAGTATAAGTGTTGACCCCTAAAAACCTTTGAACTAGCAGTGCTCAGCACTTGCACAGTGCTTACTATTATCCAGGTAGTGTCCTAAGCACTTCATATGTAATAAATAATTTAACACAGTGATCCTATAAAGTACTTTATTGTACTTACTTAAGTACTTACTTTATTGATTCCTAATTTCTGAATAAGGAACTGAATCAACTTGATCATAAATCATGCAGGTAGGGCTGAGATTTGAACCCAAGCAATCTAGCCTAGCTTCAAGTCTGCCCTCTTAACCACTTCTATGGTATCCTAAATAAATATTTTTATGAATAAATACATGAATGGCACAATGTAGCCAATTCAGAGAACTGTTATGCAATCTTGATTGTATTGGATTTCACATTATTTTTGGTCTCTGGGAAAATTTTAGTTTAGTACCCAAGACTTCAGAAATTATGCTGCCTGAGTTGCAGTACCTTAAAATGCAGACAACGAGAAAGTTACAGTAAAGTGTCTCTAAGTGTTACACTAAGAAAATATAAGCAGACACAGGAGCACACACTTAAAATGTCTAATCTAGTCTGGGTGGGTGGGGATACCAGGAAAAACTTTCAGAGGAAAGGAAGAGCACAACTGAAATGGGATCTAAAGGTAGATCAAGACAAAAAGGAAGGAAGGATGTTCTTGGCAGAGATAATTCCATGTATGACAAACAAGTGGATAAAAAATAGGGGAGTGTACCTGAGGAACAGAAAAATTAATTGTTCAGTATATGTTTACCTTAGAATGTGAGAGAGAGAAGGGAAAAGATGAAGTTTACAAAGAATTGGGGACAGATCTCAGAAGGCCTGGGAAACCTTAGGAAATTTGGACTTTGGGAATAGTGAGTCAGTGATGGATTATATGCAGGCAGATCAAAGAAGTAATATGAAAAGACTTGAGTTTGATTACTGTGGCTGATAAGTGGAGAGCAGATTGGAGGATGGCAAGGCTGTGGTCTGGGAGTCAGTTTAAAAGGCTGTTCAAGTAATTTAGGAAAGAAGCTAAGTTTCACACATTGTGTGTTTGAGATGTCTGAAAGACAATCAAGTGAAGATGTCCAGAAATACGTTGTATATCTAGAAATGGAACTCAGCAGAGAGGTCTGAGATAGAGAAACTAATTTAAGTCCTCAGTCTGAAGTCGTACCTCAATGCTCAAGAGTGGATGAGGATCCCCAAGAGTGTGGAGTAAGAAGAGTCCTCAAGTCAGAATCCTGAAAAGCATCAACATTTAAAGCCTGGGCAAAGGAAAAGAAGACTGAGAGAGGGGGAAAAATACCAGGAGGTTGTATGTTTTCAAAGCCAGCAAAAATGTGGTAAAGTAGATCAAAATCCATTCACAGGCAACTAATATGAAGGTTAAAAATATTCATTGGAATTAGCCCCACGGAAGTGCTGTGTGACCTCAGTGAAAGGAGATTCTCATTTGGGTCCTGAGCACAGAAATAATAAATTAAAGACTAAAACAATGGGAAAATGTAGACACCTTTTTTCCAAAATTGTGACTTTTAGGAGAAAGAAACTAAGCAATAGATGGAGAGGGGAGTTCAGGAAGAAACTGTTCATTTTAAGATAGCAGGAATGTGAGTGTATCTGAGAACACATGGGAAGGAGTTGGTGAAGGTAAAGGAAACAGAAAGGATAACCCCTATTGCAAGAGCCCTGAGAAGGCAGAAAGAGAAGGAATCCAGGGCCCAAGTCAAGAGCTTGGCCCAGAGAGGAGAGGAGACATTTATTCAGTTGTAAAGGAAGGAAGGAGGAAATAAGAATGAGAATGCAGATAAGTATGTAGGTAGAACTGTCAGAATAATAAGGGATTTTTAATCTGATGGATATACTTTTCTTCATGAATTAAGTTTTAGTGTGTTTGTACTTACTAATATTTTCTTCACACTTATTGGTAAATTGAATTGACCCTTCTACATATATTTATATATTTATCTCCAGTTCTCTCTATCTGTCTTAGATATCTTTAAAATATTTACCTACACGTCTCTCTCTCTCTCTATCTCAGGTCAAATAGAGAGACAGAGAAGTGTAGGTAAATATTTTAAAGATAGCATATAGCCTAACAGCCAATATTACATGTATTATAATACTTTACAATAGGAAATCAATAAATACATGGTGATTGATTTTTGAAAACATCTCATTTTACACTTGTGCTAACACCAGGACAAAAATGTGTCAATTGTTTTAATGTATTCTGTGTTTGCCAGATGCAACCATAAAAACACAAAATAAAACTTGGGGGCCAAGAATATTATTTCAATATCTCTATTTCTTGGGTGGCAGTGAAAAAGAGAGCTACAAATTAGGTTGCCTATCATATACAAAATAACAAATTTTGGGTTTTGTTCTATGTAAATTTCATGTATTAAAATATAAAGGAATTATCTAATGACATCTATGAAAGTATACCCAACTAATCAATTCCTTGTTTACGTTTATGCCTTAAAAATAAAAAACATCTTTGCCATTTCAGCTACTAGCACACCCTCAATTGGATGTTATAATAATAGCTTACACCTTAGTGCAATAACCATGAAATTATTTGGCAAAGTTTTGAATCAAGCTTGTCCAACCTGTGGCCTGTAGGCCACATGTGGCCCAGCATGGCTTTGAATGCAGCCTGACACAAATTTGTAAACTTTCTTAAAACCTTATGAGTTTTTTTTGTTGTTGTTGTTATTTTTTTTTTAGCTCATCAGCTCTTGTTAATATCAGGATATTTTATGTGTGGCCCAAGACAGTTCTTCTTCCAATGTGGCCCACGGAAGCCAAAAGATTGGATACCCCTGTTTAAATAAGGCTATATTTGCTAGTGGAAAATTCTGAGAAAATAATTTGACACTGAATCCCACTTACTCTTTTTCATTAAAAAAATACAATATAATAGTCCAACAGTTAAATATCTGTATCATCAAATGTTTTAAAACAATACTTTGAGGGGGAAAAAGTAATTAAGGCAAAGCTGAGCACCTGGGCTCTGACAACTCCTCTGACAATGTCAGTTGTAAAGCCTAAAGTCACACATTTCTTACCTAATTTGAGTTTTGCCCACAAAAATTGAATTAGGCCATTTTCATTTAAATCCCTGTCCCCTTTCTCCCTATAACCTATTTGAACTTCAAACCTTCCTTTCAACTTTTGCAGTTCGTAAGGAAGTTCAATTCTCTGTCAAGAATAAAATATTTTCTTTCTTATGCAATTCATTATAGATGATGGAAGTCATTTCATTAGTTCTCTTGTAGATGGCAGGTCTGTGTCTCAATTCAAGTAGGTTGAATTTGCCAGTCTCAAAAGACCTTTAATTGGTCTTTGGGGTATCACTCTACCTCCTTTTGCTTATATGTGACTTGCTGTCAAAAAATTCTGAGTGTTTAAGCTAAATTTGTTTAAGTTAAAATTATCTACGCAACATTTCAATAAACTAGTTGGAGACCTATTACCAGGGCAGAAAAAAAAAAAAAAAAAAAATTGGCTCACTGTCATATGAAATTCTGGGACAGAACCCATATGACCAGATCTCTAGATTGCTATCCAGGTTATAGTTACTCACTTCTTAATGTTTTGGTCTTATCTAGTTTTGCAAGATTTGGAAACCAAAAACCAGGATACTCAGCATACTCACTTAAAGTTGAATTTCACATAAACAATGGATAATTTTTTAGTATAATTATATCCCATGCAATATTTAAGATATACTAAAAATTGATTCATTGTTTATCTGATTTCAAATTTAACTAGGTATCATGTATGTTATCTGACAACCCTAACTGTCCCTCATCTGTGAAGAAAAACATTGATAATTATGTTTCTTTGAGTGATTCTTCTGGCCTAAACAATATTGCAAACTCACATTTCCAAATCTCAGAGTTAAAATTAGAAATTTGCTTGGAATTTCGTAAAATAAGAAGTTTTGAATCTTCCAACCCCAGATTCTTAACTAAATACCTATATTGGTAATTATAATTATCTTTTTTTTTAAAAAAAGAAAATAATCCAGGGAAGCTTGACCCCGTATAGCTTAATGTCAATACTCCAAAAGGAAACTGAAGCAAACATTCAAATAAAAATTTGCAAACTCGTAGAAAATTGAGAGCTATTAGAAACCCTGAGTGTGACATGAAAAAAAAAAAAAAATCATGGCACACCAATAAAATCTTAGAGTAGATATTGCAGATAAAGAGAAGCAAGAAATAGGACACAACATTACCATTAGTTTTGCCTATAATATACTTACTATAAAAATTATAGGAAAACATGCTATTCTTAAAGGCCAAATGTTTGAAGCACCATACTCAAAGACCATTATCAGTGGCTCACAAACAATAGAAGTGAAATGGGCAGTCCCGCCTGAGAAGCTGCCTTGGCTCAAAGTCAATTAAAATTAGTGTAATGACTAAATGACAAGTGACATGATAGCATCCAGAAGACAAGAGTTACTAAAGAAAAAAAATAAGTAAGAGATGAAACTAAATCTCTATAGTGAAGGTCAATTCCTGTTAATACAGGTAATTTTAAAAGATTCAAAACTTGAAGCAGAATTTGCATGGGAAAAAATACATAATAATACTCCATTTGTAGAAATTGTATCATCTGCCAACAGACCAGTGCAAATTCAATGTTTTTGAACAATCTCAAATCCAGGGAATCTGCTAACACATTGAAAAACAGGGTTATTAATAAAAAACAATTGAATTATCCTCTCTCACTGAGACAATTTTAGTGTGAGTAGTAAATGGGACACAGTTTGAAACTGCTGTTTTCATGACATTGAAAAGAGGCAGTATTAGTGTCCATTTGGTATGGATTTATCTGTTCAGCCTATTTCAAGTCAAAGCTGCTAGTCATAATAACGTCAAATGGGTGTCATGATTTGGGCCCAGCCTATTTGCCTGCTTCATATAAAAATGCATCTATCTAAATGGGCCAATTTTTGAAATACGAGTGATAGTATGTATTCCTTGTCTACATTTGAAAAATAAGATAAAGGAAATTCTGATTGGCTTGAAAAATTCAGAATATTATGTAATTCTAGAACTGACCAAGTGAATATAAATCAGTAAGCGGCTAGGCCACTGTAAGTGTAAGAGAAAATTATTTAAGACCCACAAAGCAATGCACTCTTCCAGAAATCACTTGTAAAATCAGTCTTTTCTCAGACATTTGTTTTAGATATAGTCATTTGATCCCTGTTTTTATCTTGAGGTGATTTCTAATTACTCTGTTCCTGAAGTTCTTGTCATTAAAAAAAAGATAATACAGAAGTATTAACCTGCAAAAAATAAATGCTAAGTAGGTATTTTTTATAGTTGTTACACGGACCACATTTGTTAAAGTTGTTACTGACCATTACTTTTTATATATTAAAACATCATTATCTGCTCCTTGAAGGTTTTAGTGGCTTCAGAGCTTAGCTTTTAATTCTTAATACCCTAAAGACAACAGGCCTGAAAGGACAGAGCATAAAAGAAACTACTTTACTGGAAGAAAGGGCTTCTTAATCCGCATTTGAATTGTGCTCAAAATACATTATGTTCTTTAGTCTTTTAAATTATTTGATTTAAATCACAGACCTACTATGAGAATGTAACAGCCTGAAAAATATTTTCTTACTCACTAAGACGTAAGGGTATATGTCACGCTAGAAATAAGGAAACACACAAATGCTGCACATAGGCTAGGAAATGTTTCCCAGCTTTGAGTTTGGTTTTGTTTTTTTCTGCTTCAGCATTCCAGTGCAATGTCTCTGACCCTCTGACCACTTGTAAAACCCCTCGCCCTTGTCATCTATGACCAGCAATTAGGAACTCTGCGTGGAGGATCCTCCTTCCCTCCTGCTACATAGTTAGTCCTTGTTTTCTAATGTTAGCCGTGCAAAACGATATATCTTTATACAATAGGCAACCACTTAGGAATCAATTTGGTGATATTTTATTCCTTTTATACTACTTTCAAAGAATTTAATTAGCTTTAAAGGAAAAAGCATTCTACTTCTGGTTAAGAGCCTAGACCTGACCAAAATTCTTTTAAAACAAGGTAAAAGTCCTATGTTACTATTAATACCTAAAAAATAATATTTGATCTCCAAACAAAAGCATTGCTTCTCTGTCCAATTTGATGTCTTTTTCATGCTGCCTCAGTGATGGCCAAATAATTGGTTGTTCACTTGTGTCCTTGTCTCCCCCGACAGTTCCACAGATGCCCTGAACAATGCTCCAAAGACTGCTTTCAGTAGGGGCAAATCCTCATTAATCATTCCTGGCTGACAGCACAAGGGGACACCTGCATCTGGTGCAGAAGCCCAGCCATGGTTTAGGGGAGTGTGGATCAAAAACCAACCCATGCAAGGTATGGGAGACTACTTTTAACAAGAATGTGAAAAACAACAACCACACACACACTCCAAGCAACAAAAACAAATCCTCTTTTGGCATCTCCATTTATTTAACATCTCAGACTGAAGCTGTGGTTCATGTTGCCACTAAAACACCATTCTACTCTAAGCAAGTATATCAGAGAACTAACCACACACAGAGTTATGATAAATAGCTGCTAAATTCTTCATGCTCACATCAACCAATGTTAGCATTAAATACTGATAAACTGTCACATAATTTTCATTTAGAAATGATTGCAGTTTCAGCTTCCTATCTTATGGTGCTCGTAAATATTTCCCCTACTATATTTCACAAGTAGAATGTATGAAATATACACATTTCTTAGCAAGAGCTCTTGGTCCTATGTGATTGCTTTCTTTTATTGAAATAATAAATATTTCTATTTTGAAAGGGTTAAAAAGAATCCAGGCAATACACCCAGGAAATTATGTATATCATTACGTATCACTGAAGCTATTTTAACTTGCTTTTTCAATAAAATGAAGCGGTTTTGTACTTTTGCAGAAGAGTTTTCTCTCACTTGTCATTATTTTTCTAATTGTATCCCTTAGAGAAAAGACCATAAATAATGAACACCAATTCATATCTTGTAGTTTTGTCTTAAGTAAAACTAAATATGTTTGTAGAGTATCAGAAAATAAAAGACTAGTCATTAAAATACCTAGGAGACTTAGGGAAAACAATACATCAAAGAATTACAACAACAATAAAAAAAGGAGGTGATAAGCAAACTAAAAAACCTGCAAATAAAAGTGATAAAAGACTACAAAGATTAATCAAGTTGATGTTTATGCTCCTCAGTTTGTAAAAACAAATAAAGACTTTTCTGTACATTGGAGATTAATTATAACTATTATACATAAAAAATTTAAAAGTTAAACATCAATTGATGTACTACAATGTATAGTAAGTCCATACTGGAGATCTTTGGTTTGAAAATATAATTATGTTTTGAAGTTCTAGTTAAAAAAAAAATACATAAATGCAATGTTATATGTTGAATAGAAGCTAAGGGTTCCTAAAGTGAAAATTTGGTTTGGGTTTAGTTTGGATATTTAGAATAATTTAGATATGAATCTTTAGGGATTTTTAACAGACAAATAATCTTGGGAAAATTATACTTCCCAAGTCACTATAATATCCTTTAACTTCATTATTTACAAAAATATTTAATTTAAAAGAATGTGTACAAAGCTGAAGATGGAAGAATGGAGATGAAGATAAAGAGATAACAGTTTAATAATCAGCAGAGCATACAATGGTAGTAAATACTATTTACCGCTATTGAAAGGCTATGCAAGAGACACTTCCAGTATCTCAGAGAAGTTCAAACTGCCATTCTCCTCAATTTTGGTAGGGCCTGTCCCATTGCAAGGACACAGCCACCATGTAGTGGAGCTCTTTGCCTAAGGTATGCTTCCGTCCTTTATGGATGCTGTTGGTAGCACCAAGAGCTCCAAACCTGCACTGCACCTAGCTAATTAAGTGTCGTAGCCCCATATTCTGCTTAGAGACCTTTCTGGGTTTTGTACTTTTTTCTTCCATTATGAACAAGAATTATGGCATGTCCACTCTTCATTGGGAGCTATGGAAACACAGTCAAAAGTGCCCTCCAGTATATTTTAGTTAAAGCTTGGGAAGAAGACACTAACCGCTTCTCATACAGAAAAATAACTGTAAGGAGGAAAACAGAGGGAGAAATAAGAAAGGAGGAAGGGAAGAAGGGAGGGAGGAAAAAAAGAGGAGAGTTGTAAAATTATTTGCATAACCAGTCTCTGGGTACTTTGATCATAGTCAAAGACATTTTTTTCTTTCCCCCCACAGATCATTTCAACTTTTCCTAATACTAAGAAAGGAAGAATAATAGCAACTAACTTTAATTAAACATTAATTCCATGGAAGGCATTTTTTATCTAAGACCGAGTCTTGCTCTGTCGCCCAGGCTGAAGCGCAGTGGCACGATCTTGACTCACTGCAGCCTCCGCCTCCTGGGTTCAACCAATCATCCTGCCTCAGCCTCCTGAGTAGCTGGAACCACAGGCACACGCCACCCCACCCAGCTAATTTTTGTATTTTTAGTAGAGAAGGGGTTTCACCATGTTGGCCAGGATGGTGTTGAACTACTGACCCCGTGATCTGCACACTTCAGCCTCCCAAAGTGCTGGGATTACAGGCACGAGCCACTGCTTTTATGTGGCTATCCTATTAACTCCTTACAACATTCTTTTAAAATACATATCATATTTCCATTTTGCAAAAGAGGAAATTGAGAATCAAGAAGGTTAAAAAATATGCCCAAGTCACAAAGCCAAAGTAAAGCCAGGTTTCAAATTAGATCTGCCTTTGTCAGAAGCACATATTCTTTCCACCAAACCATACTATGTCAACAATTTATTTCCACATCTCCGGATGGAGTCTAAAAACTTCCCATTTTGCCACTGAGGCAAATCATCAAATTTGCGGCCATGAGCTAATTTCATTTGGTTTTCATGTGCTCATCACTCCATCCCTCCCATACTCAACTAGCACCTTCCCATTCATTCTTTGTGTCTCAGCGTAGTGTCACCTCACTAGGATATTTTCTCCTCATAATTGCCCCTAAAGTATCCTTCAACAACTTTGCATTATAGTATTTTTCACAATGTATTGCAATTGCCTATTTACTTATCTTTACTGTTCTCTAATCTCTATTCCCAGATACTGGAGAGTATTTTATCCAGCATGGCTAACAACTATTTCTGGAAGAAGGAAGGAAGGAAGGAAGGGAGGGAGGGAGGAAGGAAGGAAGGAAGGAAGGAAGGAAGGAAGGAAGGAAGGAAGGAAGGAAGGAAGGAAGGAAGGAAGGAAGGAAGGAAGGGAAGGAGGGAGGGAGGGAGGGAAGGAGCAAGTCAAAGAAGGGAGGGGTGACTTGCAAAAAGACTACTACAAATATGTTAGCATGTGAAAAACTGGAACAAAAATAATTGTACTACCTCAAGAAAAGATCAAGTTTTGACTTTACCTTTCAATTTGAATATGAGATGTTTATTTTTTTTTTGTTCTAAAATGCTCAAGGAAAATAGTAGGGGCACGTTACCTTGGATTATCCATATGTAAAGAAGTACTAAAATTTAGAATTCAGTAATCATTCAAAAGTAAGCTGCATTTATGAACCAGCTAAGACATTTGTAGTTACCATTGTAACTGGTACTGTTGCTTTCTTGGGAATTTATATTTTTTATATTTTGTGATAAATATTTTACACTCTAGTATCATCATTTTTTAAACCTTATTTCAGTTAATTAAATAAAACTGAAGCAGAGCTTTCCTGGTTCATTTTTCAAACACAATAGAAGACCCATTAAAACATTTTTCTTTAATAAACATTTTCATATATATCATTAAGTTATTATTTCTAAAACAACCAAAAAGTAACAGTAAAGTTTATTTTATTTAGATAAGTGGAAACCAAACATCAGATATAGTCCTCACTCTCAAAAATAACATCAACTACAATGCATTGTAACAATGGGATACAAATGGTGAATATACAATAAGAGATTTCACATTTTATGTTGAGTATTAAGATTTTTTCATTGAAATGCTTCTAGTTTTTGAATAATAACTTTAGAGTTCTAATAAGCTTAAGTGACAATTTATTTCCTTTTATTTTATGTACCAGGAAAAAATAAAGCCTAAAAAGGTTACGTGACTTACTCTAGATCACATAAGTGAAATTAAAATCTATGCCTCCGGCTCCAAGCTTAGCGGTAATTCCAGAGAACATGCTGGATGGAACGTTACATGATATATTTTAGGGGTAGGCCTACAGTGGACTACGGGCCAAACCTGGCCAATTGCTTGTTCTTGGTAAATATTTATTGGAACAGAGCCACGCCTGTTTATGCATTGTCTATGGCTGATTTTGTGCTATAACAGCAGAGTGAATAGTTACCCCAGAGACTATGCTCACAAAGCTGAAAACATTTACTATCTTTGCTTATAGAAAAACTGAACCCTGAATGTTCAATAGGAATATGTTGCATCAAAGGTTTATAGTGGAATTAGGCCAGTCCCATTAATACATTATAACTTAAAAAATTAGGCATTATAACTATGTCATTGATGAAATAAAAGGCATTTTAGAAAATTAAGAATGAACTATATGCTGATTCCATGTTAAATTATCACAACATGACTCACAATGTCACTCTTGTTATGCTTTTTTTGAAAAAAAAAATTGAGGTTTAAAGTGGCTATGTAACTTGTCCTTGGTTATTCAACCAGTCAATAGCAAAGATAGAATCTAACCTAGAATCTGATTCCAGGAAAAATCAAATAGCACACAAATAAATGACCAAGATAAACATTCAGTATCACTCATCTAGAAAAATAATAATTCAAAAAACAGAAAAAAATTTATTCCTCTGTGTGTGCATATTTATATATATGCACACACACTCTGTGTGTGCATATTTATATATATGCACACACACATTATTTTATATATATTATTCATAATATTAAAGTGTGTTAAGGGGATATTTTCATCCTTTACACTAAAAAAGACTGCCTTAGCGTGTACCAATCATAGAAAGAGAGTTTCACAAAATTTAAAAGTATAATTATAAAAAAAGTTAAAGGGATGGAGGAAATAAAGTAACCAACTACACCAGCAAACAAGAAGGAAAGATGAAAGGCATAGGGCAAAGAAGTAGAATATATTAGGGAAATTAAAAGAAAGAATGAAGAATCTCTGAACAGAGGACAGACAATGGAAGAAAGGAAAAATAATCAAAGAAAAAGAAAACAAAGTTTACTGCACTAAGGAGGAAACATGTATTCAGAACTAAAATCCCCTATATATGTCAATTTGAATGGAGGGATAAAATATACACTTATATTAATTCTGGTTAAATTTCAATATTCCAAAGATAAAGAAACATTATCCAGCCTTTGCAACATGGCAAGACCCCATCTCTACTAAAAATACAAAAACAAAACAAAACAAAAAAAGTTGCCAGGTGTGGTGGCACACCTGTGGTCCTACCACTTGGAAGGCTGAAGTGGGTGGACTGTTTGAGCCCAGGAGGCAGAGGTTGTGGTGAGCCAAGATAGTGCCACTGTACTCCAGCTTGGGTGACTGAGCAAGACCTTGTCTCAAATAAATAAATAAATAAGAAAAACAAAACAAAACAAAACACCTAACATCTTTCAGAGAGAGAGAAAAAAGTTTACTTACTAAGCAGTGAGATTCAAAACATGAAATTTCTCAAAGCCACAATTCACATTAAAAGATATTACATTAATGCCTTCAAAATGCTGACATAAAATTATTTTAATCCTATAATCCCATGCCCATGCCACCTTTCAATCAACTGTCAGAGTAAAATAAAATATTTTTGGACTAGCAGAACAGAAAAATGCATCTCCTGTGCAACCTCTAATGAAACATTACTCAAGGGTGTTCTCCAGCAACACAAAGAGAAGGCTAGAAAGTCTGATGACAAGAAGTATATGAAAAAGTTCCAGTTAATTATGATCAAAAAGTAGCACAAAAATTTGAAATAACCTAAAAGTTTAATATCCTGGACACTTTTTGTACAATGTTTTTCTTTATGGTTTTAGGCCCAATACTTGATTTAATATTGAATAATAGTTATATAAGCATAAAACTATAAATGTCATTTATATTGGTAATGTGAAAAAGAGAATAAAACCACAAAAATTTAGTTGTTAAAAGCAGAAGTGGAGGAGAAACTAATGTGCTAAATTCTGTAAGATTCCAGTAGTAGCATTCAAAAAATACTTTAAAATCTGATTAAAAATTAGTGAATAATATTTTTAAAACATAATAGCAACCACCAAAATAATTTAAAAATGGAAACTAAGAAAGATTTTCTCTGAACATGGGGCCAGAAACCTAGGAATGTTGTCTTTTGCTATATTTTTTTAGTCTTCTGAAACATGTGAATTATTTTCACCATGTACAAATGTGAATTTATGAAAAAATAGGTAATTATTTTATTGATGGCATAAAGAAAAATCAAGAAAGTAGACACTTTTTTTTCCATACACTTTAATGATAATAATATGTTTAGTTTGTCTGCTTATCTTTCCCCTTGATATCTTAGTGGAACTGACTAGAATAGCAGTCCTCAAAATTCAAGCCTTTGGAAAATGAGTGTCACGATTAGAACTAAGACCGAAATGAAATCGGTTATTTAAGTCAGTGCAGGATAGTTAAAATATAAAAATGAGTGTAGTGGTAAAAATGCTACCTTCACTAGATGTATGAAGCTTGACTATGGAATCAGCACTACAGTGTACCAGATGAAAAAATGTGCCTAATATATGGATCCCATTTTTATTTGGCAACATAACAAATTGTATTATAAATATACATTCAACAAATGTTTATTAAACACTTTGTATGCTTCATGAACTTACTTATATCACTTAACCACTGAATTCTCCATTTTCACCAATCAATGGATTTTTTATTTTTACCATGATGCCATGATTTCTAATTTTACTTTACATATAAAAAACAAGCCAGAACACTATATAAATAGTGGATTTATTTTTCCCCTTCTACCAATATGTACTATATCAAATATCAACTTTCAGATAATCTGTATCCTAATTCTAGTCATCTATTGCTGACTTCCTTCAATATATATCATTCGTTAATTCATTTATCCAGAAAATTCTCTTGCATAATTACTGTGTGCCAGACATGGTCCTATGCTTTAGGCAAAGACCAGTGAACAACAACAAAAATCCAAATCCTTATGGAGTTTACTTTAAAAAATCATATTATTTCACAAACAAGACTCTCACTTTTAGAATACCCTTATTGTTCAACTCACACTTTTAAGGAATGCTAATGGCCACAGTGATATATAAAACTACTCTTCTGTTTGCAAAGAGGAAAATGAGATTAAGGAACAATGAACGATTTATCTAAAATCAAATAGCAGCAGACTTCTTGACCTAAACGTAAGAGATAATTGTTTTGATCTTCCTGTGTTTAGTCAAAAATCTAATCTTTAAATTATATAAATATTTTCTGTGCATTGTCATGGAAAATTAAAATTATATATACATGAAAAACTAGAGTAGGCCATAGCCCTGTGAAATATATAGTATATGGAAGGCCTATCATTTGTATCTTAAAATCTAGAAATGAAAAAGGTAATTAAGACTTCGGTCACACTAAGGTGGGATTTTTTTTTCCCCTAAGTTAAATAATTTTAGAGCAATTAGCATGTCAGTGAAGTTTTTCAGGTACTTTTTTTTTTTTTTTCACATTTCGTACTTATATTCCCTAAAGTAAAAGGAATAATTAACTGAAATCCAATTAGTGTAGACTTAGAACACCTGTTTCTGAAATCCTTTGAATAACTTTATCATATTATTTTATTTTTTCTTGGTCTTTGTTTTAAGATGAAACACATATCCCTATCCAGTTGCTCCTAGGAGCTGGGAGATTTGCATATCACATAGAAGAAAAGTACCTGTTTGTAAAAGAAACACAAAGATTAAAGACCAAAAGAGTTGTAGATATATTACAGCAGCTAGTGTAACTTAACCCTATTTTGACCAAACACAAATTTGTAAAAACTTCCTCACAATTTGAAAAAAGAATTTAATTTAGAAGAGAATAATATGGACCCCACATTAAAAATATACGTAATAAAATCATTATCCAAACTGCACATCAAAGAAGAAAAGAATGCATTTTGATAGAGGAGGAAGCATTTGATATAGTATATTTCAAATACTAGTTTTATTGTGATAGCAGCAATGGTAAATTATGGTAGTCCATATAAATCAACAACAGATCAAAGAATAAATATCTCACTGAAAAAGGTAACAAAAATAAGGAAAAGTATAAGGATAAGAAAGATACAAAATGAAAAAGTATAAAGTATGTCAATCATTTCACTAAATGCTGGGTTAAATTTTCTTATTATATAACAAAAACATCTAATCAGGTTTAAAAGCAAAATTCAGTTATATTCTGGAGAGCAAACAATCTTGCAGACTTGGAAATTAAAAGCCCATTTCTCATTAACCCTTGAATAGAAAAGGAAATCAAAGGAAAAGTACAAATGGTCTAGAAAGCAAAGCAAAGGAAGGCAGTTCATAAGAAAAATATGGGCCAGGCGCGATGGCTTACGCCTGTAATCCCAGCACTTCGGTAGGCGGAGGCGGGCGGATCACAAGGTCAGGAGATCCAGACCATCCTGGCTAACCCGGTGAAACCCCGTCTCTACTAAAAATACAAAAAAATTAGCCGGGCGTGTTGGCGGGCGCCTGTAGTCCCAGCTACTCAGGGGGCTGAGGCAGGAGAATGGCGTGAACCCGGGAGGCGGAGCTTGCAGTAAACCGAGATTGCGCCATTGCATTCCAGCCTAGGCAGGAGAGCGAGACCCGTCTCAAACAAAACAAACAAACAAACAAACAAACAAACAAAAAGAAAAGAAAAATATGAACACCAAAGTGTCCTTGCAATAAAACGTGAGTAGATAAATGTTTCTGAGAGGCAATGGATCTTCAATTCCTCTTCTGTGACACTGTAAAGTTACCTCTATTTACAAACGACTGTTTTAAGAAGTTTTCTTACATTACCCAAGCACCCTGGCCTCATGATCCACATTTGCAAATCCGGTTCAAGACCTTCTAGATGATTTCCTTCCAACTTCCCTTTAACCAAATCCTTCTGACTATTGCATGCATGATTTACCCTCAGAAGATAAGAAAGAGAAGAGAGCTGTAAGAAACTTCATGTATCTAACCGTTCACAACTACAGAAAGAATTGATGTGGGAATGGGTTAAAAGAAATCATGAAATGTACTCTGGAATACCAATCCATTGGTATCAATAATTCGAAAAGGCTTTCATTTAGATCTATTCCTATACATACCATTTTTCATCTAAAGAAATATTCTTTAGGAAAAAAAATTATAGACACATGATTCAGAGCAGTTATCAAAATACAGATGAAGATGATACAATAAAGCTTCAACTAATCTATGTGAGATAACCAGAATATATTAAATTTAAACGATTTTTTAAAGCTCTGGTACCATTTGGAACTGCACTTTTCAATAGACATATAATGTGAGCCAGATATGTAATTTAAAATTCTCTAGTAGCCATGTGCAAGCAAGTAAAAAAGAAATTAGTGAAATTAAGCCAGGAGGGTTGGTACATCCTTGTAGTCCCAGCTACTTGGGAGGCTGCGATGAGAGGATCACTTGAGCTCAGGAATTTGAGACTAGCTTATGCAACACCGAGACATCTCATCTCTTAAAAATAAAAAAACGAAATAGGAAATGGATGACATTAATTTTCATTATGTATTTTATTTAACCCACTATATCTCAAACATTATTTCAAGGTATAATCCATATACAAAGTGATTCATGAGTGGTACAGATAGTTTGGATGTTTGTTTCCCAAACCTCATGTTGAAATTTGAAATTTAATCCTCAATGTTGGAGGTGGTGCCTAATGAGAGATATTTGGGTAATGGGGTGAATTCCTTATGAACATATTAATCCCCTCCCTGGGGGCTTGGAGAGTGAGTTTTTGCTCTATCAGTTCCTGAGATAGCTGGTTGTTAAAATGAGCCCAGTACCTTCCTCACTTCTCTCTTGCTTCTTCTCTTGCCATGTGATCTCTGCACACGCGGGCCCCTCTTCACCTTCTGCCCATAAGTGGAAGCAGCCTGAAGTTCTTACTAGAAGCAGATGCAGACATCATGCTTCCTATACAAGCTATAGAGGTTTGAGCCAAATAAACTTATTTTCTTTGTAAATTACCCAGCTTCAGGTATTCCTTTATAGCAATGCAAACAAACTAAGACAATGAGATACTTTCCATTCTTTTTGTACTGTATTTTCAAAGTTCAGTGTATATTTTTATTTATAGTACATTTCACTTTGGACAAACCACGTTTCAAGTACTCAATATCCACATGTGCTAGAGCCTACCATTTTGGAGAGTAGAGATTTAGAATACTCAGAGAGAGATCCAAAAATCTAGCAGCAATTTCCATACCCATTGCTTTTAATTTATTGGTAGATTATTAAAAATACTATTTCTATGTATGACAAGCCTACACATAGAAAGCCCATGCTGCTCAACTCTAGATCCTTTTGTGGCCAAAGTAGGTTTTCCTGTCCTTGCAGTGTTTCCAATCAAAACATATAGGTAAAACAAGGAAGGAAAAATGTTCCAAATATACATGAAGCTAAAGTCTTTGAAAATTCAATTGAAGAGCAAGTTTACAAGGTAATATTTATAGTTAAAAAAAAAAAAAAAAACTTTACTTCAAGGATTTCTATTGATGAAATTATATAAAAATTACACGTAATTTGTTTATTTATATAGTGGTTACTAATCTATAGTTTTTAGCTAGACTTGAACTTTTAAGTATCTTTTGTGGAAAAGCACTATATGTAACAGTGACATCTGCAAAATTTGATCTATTTCCTTATATTTGTTTTTCCTTAAAGCTACTGGTAAATTAGACTTTCAGTCTGCTGATTATAATGTAAGGTTTAGTGTCTTACAAAAAATTGTTTGTTTGCTCCTTTCTATAAATCTGTGCCAATTTGACTTCTCCAGTCCTGTTTGATGCAGTCACCCTAAACATCCGATTCATGGAACAGAAATATGTTAAATGCATTTGGTAAGGTCTTGTTTTATCTTCTTCTATGCTGATTTACTCACCAACTTCCTGGCCTGTCATATGATAATTGGTCTTCATCCGGACACTTTCTCCTTCACTTTAGACAATATACTCCATGTTTTTATTCCCCTTTGCCAGAATTTTACTATTATGTGGATACAGTTCATAATTCTTAGAAATCCATGTCATTCTTGAATCCCTATCATGACTCTTCCTGGTGAGTTAGTTGTTTGGTGACATGTTTCTTACCAAGTCAAATATTTGAAAATTACCTTCAATTAATAAAATCAGCCTGTCTAAATTATAAATTTATAGTAAAAACCAGGCCTATTTCATTCTGTGCATGTGACAAAAAGCAAGTTCATGTTAAAAAAAGAAAATTTTTTTTAAAGTTTCCATAGAAAAATAATACAGATTTCAAACTTCTTGATTCATTTGAAATTTGTAGTTGTGGGTGAACAGTGCAGCTTGTGTATATACTAACATACTCTTCTATAATTTGACCTATGTTCTTTGATATAATCCACTTACATAGACTATATTAACAGGATATTAGAAAAACTTGACAAAATCACCACTCATTATATCTGTGTAAACTTTTATAAGGGATATTGTCTTGGCTTATTTTCATACATTTTGATTTTGCCACATGTTCAAACTCACTAAAAAGTAAGCATAAATTTTAATATCCTACAATAAATATTGTGACTAAATTCATATTTAAAGAGAAAAGCACTCATTGAATGAGTAATAAGCATATACTCTTTTTTCACCAAAGGGAAAATATAAATGGAAATGAATAGGATGAAATATATGTTTGTTAATTACATACATTTTCCCAGCTGTTGAAACCAATGCATATACTCAATCAAAAAATACTGACTTCACAAAATTAATTTCTTTGCTTAAAAAAACTATTTGAAAATGTGCTATTTATTCTAGAAAAATATTACAATGGATGCCATATTCATAGAAACTTTTGGGAGAGTTGGAGGAGAAAATATTGACAAAGTCCTCTGGGTGAAGAGAGAGAGCACAAGGTAAGAAGATCTGGCATGACCGCAAGGCTAGTGGGCAGGTTGTATAGTAGAAAGAAGGGTCAGACGCATAAAGATGAATCAAGGTGAGATGGGGTAAAAACCCAATTAGTGGATTAAAGGGTAAGAATCTGAGTTCTCAAACACAAGGGTGGTAATATAGGCAGCTTGGGAGAAGATTAGAACAAAGAAGTGATAACAGTATTCAGTTGAGAGGAAAGGCTGTCAAAAATGTAAATACAAAAAAAAAAGTAGAACAATGAAAACAAAAACCTGACATTTATTCAAGGGTTGTAGTAGCAGAAACTCAAAGACGGGAAATGTTATGGTTTTAGCTGAAATCATTAACAGAGGACCAAGGCAGATGGAAAATTTGATCCCAATTACAGGAAACCAAATGGACTGCAAAGAAGTATAGGGAAATAACCCATTTCATTTCCTGATTGCTTTTCTTAAATACATCGTATTAGGCAGTCAAAGCCTGACATTCACAATTAGATCTTTACTAGAGAGGGTACTGTTAAACCTGGTATTTGAAAACTCAAAGAGCATGATATGTCAGAGAACCACGCTTAAGCTGGATAGTGTTAGAGTTTTCAATAGCTAATTTTTACTTATATGTTTATATAATCTAACTTATATTGATATTGCTTCATTTGTTAAAACATTTTGCTGGTAGTTCTTGAAAATAAAGCTTATTGCTTATGAAGGAAATTTGGCATTTGATTCATTTCCTAATGTATAATTAAGTAGATGCTTTATCATTATCTACTTAAGATAAAATAACATTTTAAATTATTTTCTAGATACTATTTTAAATTTCACTATATGACAATGGTTAGCCAAATTTTAGAGATATGTCTTTACCAGTTACTCCATCAAGAAATGGGAACACACAAAAACAGCCAGAACTTTACCATTATAATTGTAGTTCTTGTTCTAACTACACTCTAGGTAATTTTTATAATATAAAAATATTTTTATCCAACTAGGATTCTTATTATTGATGGAACATCACATTTTTCAATTGAAATGACAAAATACATAATTTAGAAAAGATCAGTGACCAAGACAGAAGTGGCAAATTGTGACAAAGACACGAGCTTAAAATATTTAAAGCTATTATGCAGTATATATGCATAAAGCAATCTTAAACAAGTGAAAATTTAAGCATAATCTTAATAACAAATTGCATATGATTAAAATGTAAATGAACTAAAATGTAAGATGTTTTCTTCCCAGCACCTTTTAAATCAGCCTCTCATAAAGTATGATTAAAGAACACTTATGAAATAGAAAATATAAAAACTAAAACCAAACTAAAGCTGACATTAAGATTACATCTAAGAATGCCAAAGCTATACCTTGTGAATAGGTACTAGCTTGGGAAAAAAAAATGTGAAATTCATTTTTTTTTCCTAGTACCTCTCCTGAGCCAGAGACCCAGAAACTGTACCATTAAAAAACAGGGAAATATGTTGTACTACTTCCAAAGTTATACCTTTTCAACAGAAAGAATAATTTCACAATGAATTAAACAAGAGAACCCGTTTTATTCCTTGTAATGCCCCAAATACGATCTCTCACCACCAAAAAAAAAAAAAAAAAAAAAAAAGTGTGTCTTGGAATACAATTTAAGAGGCATGAGGACAATTGCACATCTTGGTAATAACTGAATTATAACAATAATAATGTTATAACTCTTATAAATTACTTGTAAAACAACAAAAAATTAACTACAATGAAACAAACAAAAAATCAGGCTGGTCTCAGACTTTTCCTTCATAGCATTAAACAACAGAAGGAACTGGAGCAAGTACAGATTTCTGAGATGAAAATGGGGTGATCCAACAATTCAGTACTGTACCAAATTATATTTTATGTGTCCAAGCATGCTAAATACTCTCTGAGTAGGAGAAAAATTCCATATACCACCAAAAAAAAAAAAAAAAAAAATTATTGAAGACATATTTCAAAAGACCAGGAAGTAAAACATAATTAGAAATAAAAATCTGGCCTGGCATGGTGGCTCACGCCTGTAATCCCAGCACTCTGGGAGGCCAAGGCAGGCAGATCACATGGGGTCAGGAGTTCAAGACCAGCCTGACCAACATGGAGGAAACCCTGTCTCTACTAAAAATACTAAATTAACCAGGCGTGGTGGTGCATGCCTGTAATCCCAGCTAACTCAGGAGGCTGAGGCAGGAGAATCACTTGAAGGGAGGTTGCGGTGAGCCAAGATCGCACCATTGCACTCCAACCTGGGGAATGATAATAGTATTCTATAAAATTCTACTACTGCAAAGTATCCACTTGTTGGACATATTACAACGAATACCATCAATACCATTTTACAATGCATTAATAAGCTCACAAATAATTAGAGAAAATCCTTAGGTACCAGGAAAAAATTAAAAGTAAACTGAAATAACAAAAGGGTGAACTTAATCTCAAACAGCAGTACTGACTTTGAAGCAAAATTCATACAAGGAATCAGAGTTTTAGAAAAGATAATAAATAATAATCTCCCCTGAGAATGCATGGTCTTAGGCTTGCTCACATAAAAATCTGCTGTTCAAATTCATACAACAACCTGGTAAGGAAACAGCCAGGCTAAACAATTCAATTACATTAGCTCTAGATTGGTAACACCCACTGACCCTAGCAGAGGCAAAATGTGAACAGACCTGGTAAAAGAGATCAGAGTAAATCTAGAAGGGCCATCAACAGTAATCGGATTACCAGCCATAAGTCAAAGGCCTAAGATTACCTTTATTCAGATTCAGATTGTAAATGTCCAGTTTTGAAAAAAAAGTGCATGTTCACAAAAGATTACTGAATTTAGAATAATCCTCTATTTGAAGCTGTTGGAAAATCACGAGGAAACACCTACCCAAGCTCTCACAACATACAAAATACTCTCAAATTACGAAGGGTGGTCTAATTATTTATACTGATGATGGTAAGATAATAAAAATATTCCTAACTAAAAGTGAAGTTACCCATATGTTCAAAGATTTTAGTGTAACTAATAAGATAATAATAATAATAATATATATAACATTCAACTCTAAAAGCTAAATGTTTAATAAGATTTGTTATTGAAAGAATCAGAATTATGAAAGAACTTTTATAATCTGTACCAATAACTCTAGAACATTAATTCTTGTCACTAACTTGTCTCTCTACTGCAGAGATCATCTACTCTAAGGAAAAGTAACTAAAAAATTATTCAAGAAAATCAATAACTTTTATTTTTGTTATATTTTCTCAAGATTTTCAAGGAAATATTTTGTTAGTATAGGAGAATTCTAAATATATTATTTGGAAATTAGCTCTTAAAATATTTGGCCTATTAACCAAAAATATTGGGTTGAAAATAATGAAGAACCATTTATTAAACACTTATTATATGCCAAGTATTCTAAGTTTTATATAGGCATTAATAATCCTATGCATAGATAACATAGTTATTCTAACTTCATCAGAAGGGATATTGAAGCACAGAGGAATTAAGTAAATTTTGCAATTATATAGCTTGCAAGTGGTGGAACCAGACTGTAAAACGAGGTATTTTCACTCCAGACCACACACTATTAATTATATAATAAAATACGGCTTTGCAAAGCTGTGAGGGACAAATACTCATAAAGGACTTTTAAATTTAAATATCAGTACAACTTACATATCACATGACTTGAAAGAAGTTTTTAGTCCATGGGCCGAGAGCATTTTTAGAGCAGACAATTAACTTATGGTTTTTGTAATAAAGAATGTTAGCATGCACAGTGTAAGTTAATACAATACCAATCAAATTAATTTCCTACATATGAATTTTAATTTTAAGCTACATTGAAAATATTCGAAGAGCTGACTTCTGAATTTTTATAGAAAACAATAGATACCTATGCCTGAAACTATTCATATATACTAAAAGAGACAGAGAGAGGGAGAGAGATATCAATAAGGAAAGTAAATAATACCAATAAATAATCCATGCCAATAGTATAGCTGAAAGTCAAAGAGTTAAGTCTTCAAATTACAGGCCAAAGGGAAAATACATGAAATAAGCAGTAGTATCCAAACCTGTATGAAGAGCAAAGAAACTGCATGGAAAAGAGAAGAAATCAGGGGCTTATATTGGTGCAACTGAGGTAAATTGATCCACAGAAAAAGAATATTAGCTTGGATAAGTAAATATTGAAAGTAGGTCTTCTGCCAGGTAGATTAGAGAACCAGTTATTGGGGAATCAAAAGAAAGGATCTTGAAGATGCATTGATTAAAGATGTCAGTTATGGGAAGTGAAGGTGTTGCTTAATGGCTCTGTGGTAGTAGTAAAGACAGAAACAAGTTGTAGAAATTAAGAGCCCAAAGAAGCAAACAAAACAAAATCATAAATTAAAAGACATACAACCACCCCCACCAATTGCAACCTCTTAAATAAATGGTGCTTCAGATTATTAATTGAAGAGGGTACACATGAGCTAATAAATCTAATAAACTACCCATATTCCCCATTCAAGCTTAAATATGTGTTTATTACAGGTCAAGTAAAGTAAACAAAAAATTACAATCAATAGAATGTCAGTAAAATCAGTCAAAACTACCATAAGAACAAAATAGAAGAATAAAACTGTTCTGGTCAATCAAATTTCTCCCTAACACAATCTAAAGCACAGAAAACTTGTAAACTAACACCTTCATCAGAAGAAAATAGCCTTAAAACCATTTTCAGATATTTAAAAAACGTTCAAACCAGAAATTTAAGACTTAAAAAGATGAAAAAAAAAAAAAAAGATGTAAACAAGACATAAGCACCCTCAGGAAAGAGCAAAAGAAAAAGATAAAGTAATCTTAGAAATAAAGATGAAATTAAAACATACCAAGGGTAGAATATATTTGACTATAAAAGTAATAAGAGGCATTTAGAGAATGAATAAAAATGACCGAGAGAATGAAAATGAAATTAAGAAGTAAAATGTGAGAAATATAAAAGATAAAATGAGACTGTCCAATACACATATAATTGGAGTCCACAACAAAAAAACCAAACCAATGGAATAAAACTAATATTTTAAAGGATAGTCTAAGAAAACATTCCAGAAGTAAAAGAAGACATAAATCTGTATTTTGAAAGAGTTCATGCACTTAGAAAAGTTGACCCAGAATGGTCAATTTAAACATAGACTAGAAAAACTATTAGAATTTAAAGATAAAGAAAAGTCTTCACAAAAGATCAAGAAGTTTATAATTAAAGAAAAGGAGGTTAGAATAAGAGTCTCTCAACAAAACTCAAAGCAAGACAACAGCAGAACATTAATTTCGAGAAATTCAGGGAACTAAAGTAAGCTGTTCTTCAAATTTAAAGTCTATATAAAAATAGTGTTAAGTGTGCAAGTTCTCACAGGATATTATAGAAATCTACTGTAATAGAAGCTTCATTCAACATGAAGATATCTGCAAAAAATGGCACAGAATAACTGATAATAGTTATGTAATATTTTTAATTGCAGATCTAAGATGAAAAACTAAATAAAGCAAAGCTTTTGGACAAATGTATAATAATGTAAATATGTGTCTGACAAATGTAAATAATGAAACTAAATAAATTAGAGAAAAAGGAACACAGAAAAGGGAAATCAAATAAATGTATTAATCCCTAAATAAAAAATAGGAGAGAATGAAAGAATACATCATTAAAGCTGAAAACCAATGGTAGGAGCCTAAATATATATCATAGAAATTTGAAATAAAGCATAAAATATATACTTTGTTAACCATATAGGTAGTATAAAATAATAGTTGAAATAAACAGTATCAGTCATATTAGTCAATGTAAGTGGTCTTAACATATTTATTTTAAAAAGATTTTAGGTTGGCTTACAAAATGAAAGCCAGTGCTACACTGTATGCAAGAGATAAATCTAAAACCAAGTGATTCAGAAAGGATGAAAATAAAGGGATGGGTGAGAGCATACCAGCAAACTGCAAATAATAATAATAATAATAATTAAGAAGTGGTTGAGATAATTATAACAAACAAGGTACAATCCAGACCAGAAAGCATTAAGATTTTTTTAATAACAACTTTATAACAAAAATTAAAATTGGACAATGAAGATAGGAGCTATCAATTTCTATGCAACAAGTAACGTATTAACCAACTTCAGAATTACAGATGATGCTAGCACAAGTAGACAGAAACACATTATTTAAAGGAGATTTTTAACTCACACTCCCTACCAGATAGGTGGAAAAAAACTAAATGACAGAATCAATAAGATGAAAAATAGTAGGTAGATAGATAGAGATATATTCAAGTTCACATCGCAAAAAACAAACATTTACCTTATTCTAAGGCACACATGGAACATTTTTAAAAACTATACAGGCATACCTCAGTGATATGGCAAGTTTGGTTCCAGACCACCACCATAAAGGAAAAATTGTGATAAAGGAAGTCACATAATTGTTTTGGTTTCCAAGTGCATATAAAAGTTATGTGTACACTAGACTGTAGTCTGTTAAATATGCAATAGCATTATGTCTAAAAACTCAATGTACATACCTTAATTTTTAAATACTTTATTGTTTAAAAATGCTAACCATTATCTGAGTCTTGAGCAAGTTATAATCTTTATGCTGGTAGAGGATCTTGCCTCAATATTGATGGCTGCTGACTAATTAGAGTGATGGTTCCTGAAGGTTAGGATGACTGTAGCAATATCTTCAGATAGGACACCAAAAAAGTATGCCCCATGGAGTGATTCTTCTTTTTACAAAAGATTTCTCCACAGCAGGTAATACTGTTTGATAGCATTGTACTCACAGCACAATTTCATTCAAAATTGAAGTCAGTTCTCTCAAACCCTACCACTGCTTTGTCAACTAAGTTTATGAAATATTCTAAATCTTTTGTTGTCATTTCAACAATGTTCACAGCATCAAAAAACACTTTTTTTGATCATGTATAAAAAGAAACTTCTAATCCATTGAAGTTTTATTATGAGATTGAAACAATTCAATCACATCTTCAGGCTCCACTACTCTTGCTTGTCCTCTTGCTATTTCCATCATATCTACAGTTACTTCCTCCCTGAAGTCTTGAATCCCTCAAAGTCATCCTTGAGAGTTGGAATCAACTTCTTACAAAAGCCTGTTAATGCTGATATTTTGACTTCCTTTCATAAATTATTAATGTTCTTAATGACATCTAGAATTACCAGAAGTTTTTCAATTTATATTACCCATATCCATCAAAGGAGTCAATATTTATGGCAGCTATAGCCTTACAAAATATATTTCTTAAGTAATAATACTTGAAAGTCAAAATTATTCCTTGATCTATGAGCTGCATAATGGATGTTGTGTCAGCCGACAGGAAAACAACATGAGCCTCCGTGTACATCACCAACAGAGCTCTTTGGTGACTATGTCAATGTGCAGTACTATTCTGAAAGGAGTCTTTTGAGCAGTAGGTCTCAACAGTGGACTTAAAATATTCAATAAACCACACTGTAAACAGATGTGCCATTATCGAGGCTTTGTTATTCCATTTACAGAGAAAAAGCAGAGTAGATTTAGCATAATTCTTAAGGGCCCTAGGACTTTTCAGAACGGTAAATGATCACTGAATTCAACTTAAGTCATGAGTTCCATTAGCCCTTAACAGGAGAGTCAGCCTGTCCTTCAAAGCATTGAACTCAACCTTAACTTTTCCTCTATAGTTATGAAAGTCCTAGATGGCATCTTCTTCCAATAAAAGGCTTTTTGCCTATACTGAAAGTCTGTTGTTTAATGCAGCCATCTTCATGAACTGTCTTAGCTAAATCTTCTGGATAACTTGCTGCAGCTCCTACATCAGCACTTGCTAATGCAGCTGGTGACTTAAGTTGAATTCAACTCAACAGTTGTTGCTTCATCTTACATTTTTATGTTGTGAATACTGCTTCTTTCCTTAAACCTAATAAACTTCTGTTAGCTTCCAACTTTTTCTGTAGCTTTTTCACCTCTCCCTGCCTTCACAGAATTAAAGAGAATTAGTACCATATCTGGATTAGGCATTGACTTTAGATAATGTAGTGGCTAGTTTTATCTTATTTCCAGACCACTAAAACTTTCTCTATATCAGCAATAAGGCTGTTTTGCTTTCTTGACATTCATGAGTTCACTGAAATAGCACTTTTAATTTCCTTCAAAAACTTTTACTTTGCATTCTCAACTTTGCTGACTGTTTGGTGCAGGAGGCCTGGCTCTTCTTCTGTCTTGACTTTCAACATTCCTTTTCCACTAAGCTTAATCAGTGCTAGCTTTAGTGTTATCGTGGTGTTATTAATTGGCTTGATTTCAATATTGTTGTATCTCAGAGAGTAAGGAGGTTCAAGGAGAGGGAGAGAGATGGCAGAACAGCTGGTTGGTGGGGCAGTCAGAGAATGTGCAACATTTACCAATTAAGTTTGCCATCTTATATAGGCATGGTTTGTGGTACCCCAAAACAATTACAGTACAATAGTTTGAAAGATCACTTAACAGATATAATAATGATGATGATGATGATAATAATAATAATAATAAACTTAAAATATTTTGAGAATTATCAAAATGTGAAACAGAGATAGAAAATGGGCATATGTTGAAAAATGGTGCCAATAGACATGTTCAATGCAGGGTTGTCACAAATCATCAATTTGTAAAACATGTAATATCTGTGAAGCATAATAAAGCAGGGCAAAATAAAATGAAGTATTCCTGCATAATAAACTATTACAAAAATCTTAATAATTTCTACAAGAGGAAAAATAGAAACTTGACCACAACATCATAACATTTTACAGTTATAGCAATATTTTAAGGTTATTGCAAATTGAATTTTAAAACTCGCTAATAAGTAATTATTGAGCAAAAGGAAAAAGACCAAAATAAAATTACAGATCTACAGGATTTATGGCATCACATTAAATCACTAATAAGCAGAAAATATATGTGTTAAATTCCCAATTGAAATAGCTAGAAAAGAACAAAATGTAAACCTAAGCAAAAGAGAACAAAATAAAATAAAAGCAGTTATTAATAAAGTTAGAAAACACACAAAAAAGTTAATTAAAAAACAAAACAAATCATTGACTAATCATTAAAAGAAAGCAAAAATACATGAAATAATAAACTACGGGGACAAAATAAACATTAAAATAACAGTAAATTTGAAAATCATGTGACTTTTACCTTTTACTTTGCACAACAAATAAACTTGAGAATCTAGATGAAATGACTAATTCTACAGAAAAATATTTTTACCAAATTGATCTCCGTAGGAACTGAAGGTGTAAACAAACCAATTTCCATAGCAGAAATAGAGAAAATTAGTAAAGTATTACCCCACATACAGATCACCAAGTCCAGATGTTTTCAAAGGGAAATTTCCAGAAATCTCCAAGGATGAAAATAAAAGTCCAATGCTGTTAAATAATTCCAGAGCATAAGGGGAAAAAATAAAAATTTTTCCAAATTCTGTTGTATTTCTTGGGAGAGTACACAAAACCTTGATACCTAAACCTAGTAATAATAGCTTTAAAAAATTAAAATAACATTTATTAATATTTCTTCAAAATTGTAATTAAAATATTAGAAAACAGAGTCCAATAGTATATACAAAAAATACATCATGGTCAAATGGTATTTATTCCAGGAATGCAAGGGCAGCTTAATATTTGGAAATCCATCAGTGCATCAGTGTACTTCACCATATTAATAAACATAAGAAAAAAAATCATATGATTGATTCCATAAATGTCGAAAACTTAAAAGGAGATTCAACACATTTCAGCACCCATTTTAAATAAAATAGATGTGTGTGTGTGTGTGTGTGTGTGTGTGTGTGTTGTGTGTATCCTAAAGCCAGTATCTGACCTATTTGACTTAATAGGAAACACAAAAGACATTGCCTTTATGGTCAGGAAGAAGGTAAAGTGTTCACTGTCTCCAATTATAATCCTGCATTTGAGATATTAATCAATGAAAGTAGATATGAGGAAATAGAGGCATAAGAACATAAAAGAAGAATAAAACATCCTATTTGAAGATGACAAGATAGTATACATATAAAACTCAAGAGGATTTAATGACTAAACTGAAACCAAAAATAAAATTTAGAACAGTAGAAAGAGAAATACTATACACAAATTAATGTACTCCATATATACAAATTATCAATTAGAAGATACAATGTAAGAGAAATACTATTTATCACGGCCACCAAAAAAAAAAAAAAAAAAAAAAAGAAGTATTTAGAAGTAAACCTAACAAGTGATGTTAAAAAGGTTTCTAAAGAAAACTTTAAAATATTCTGAATGAAAAGTGAACTTAAAGGGAAAACTGTCTGTTCTTATATGGTCTGAGTCAACACCAGGAAGATGTCAATTCTCACCATGTTAATATAGAAACAATGTGACTCCACAAAAATACTAAGAACAATATGTTTGAAGTCAGATAAGCTGATTTTAAATTTTTAAGGAAAATAATTATGGTAGAAAAACTAGAGCAATCCTTCAAAAGGGGCAATAGAATGCCTAGCCAAACAGATACTAAGATATAATCAAGGCATGGTGTTATGGGAGTATAAACAGAACCAATGAGAAAGCCCAGTACATATGTAAATTTATATATATATATATACACACACACACACACATATATATACACACACACATTTATATATACATACATTATATATATATATGTACCATTTCCAATCACTTCTTTTGGGGAAATATATAAAAAATCAGATCTATACCTCAAATATATCAAAATAAACTAAAAATAGATCAGATATCTGAATATAAAAAATGAAATCATATATATACTAGAAAAGGACATATATTAATTCCTTTTTAACCTTGATATGGGGAAAGCCTTTCTACTGCAAAATCCAGATACAATAAAAGATAAATTAAACTACATAAAATATTTTAAAATGACCTTTTGTGGGTAAAAACACCATAAGCAAAATCAAAAGAAAAATGACAAAATGTGAGAAAATATTTGCAACATATATTGCAGATAAAAGGTTAATATTCCAAAAATACAAAGAAATCTGAAAAATGAGAGACATGAACATACGTTCCACAGAAAAAAAATATACAAATGGTCTTAAAATACATGTAAGAAGCTTCCAGTCACTTAATTTATAAAAACGTAAATTAAAACTCCACCGACTGACCATTTCTCACTTATCAGGTTGACAGAAATCCAAAGCTTCACAATACAACCTCTGCCAGTGAGGTTGTGAAGAAACACATCCTCATATATTGTTGGTCAGAACATCACATTATACCATCCTGTGGAGGGGAATTTAGCAAAAGCTAGCAAAACAAAACCTATCCTTTGATCCAGCAGTTCCATTTCTAAAAATGTAATCTGAGGATATATCTCTACAACTATAAAATGTATGTATAAGTATATAAGTGTATTCATTGATACATTAATTATAATAGCAAAATATTGAAAACAACTTAAACTCCCCCCAGTAGCAGGCAATAGATTTTTATACATTACTGTACATCCAAAAATGGGTACTTTGTAGCTATACAAAAAGACTAAAGAAGATGTCAGTAAACTGGTAAGGAGTGATTCCCAGGGTATATTGTTAAATGTAAAAATATATATTATAACCTATTGTGTAAGAATGAAGAGAATGAAGAAGACACACATTAAGCATGTTTGTTTGTGTATTTATTGCTTAATATATTTGTGTATGTATTTGCAAAAATAGACACACACAAGAAAACAGAAACTAATGAAAATTGTTACGTAAAGATGAAAAGTGGGAACAAAGTAGAAGAGAAAGAAAAAGAATCAAACTTCTCTGATTCAGTCATATATATATATATATATAGTATTTGATATGTAAGCATATCACTTCTTTATATAAATTTAGAAGTTAAATTAAATCAAGAATCCAAAAAAACACACTAAAATTGAATAAAAATAGAAACAAATTTAGCTATAGCAAATTTATATCATACGTGTCTGTACACATACACACATAAATTAAGAAATTTTTGAACATAGTACTGTGATTATAAACCCCTAGTAGAATACATTTTAAAGACAAAAAGAACTTTAAAAAACTTTAAGTTTACTTAGCAAGATTACTGTTGGTAGTGGTATTGGTGTAGTAATTCTGAAAATATTTTGTGGGTGCTGTAAAATACGCTAAATGAATAAATATATTGGCGTTGAGAGTCAGGATCCTCACTGTGGGAAAAGTAAGATTCCAACATAGACTGGAGGAAAGTGTCAAAGAACTCTGCAAGGTAGCTTTCAGTATAAGAGATATATATACTGCATTGACTGACTGAATAAGCATACAATGAACCTGAATCTTGGTTTCTAAACACAGTTCCCCACTATAAGGAACCAGAGCTCTTTGGAGAAACAGTTGATTCCAGCTCTTAGGCATGGAAAGTGCAAGGTAGGTTTGTAACATACCGCTGAGACAGAAAGCAAAGAAAATGCCCAAAGATTGATAAGGCTATATCAAACGACACAAATTCTACTTGAGGGGGCTTCTACTTTACATATTTGGGATAATTTGAAGAATCAAAAGAATAATGATGGCAATAGATGATAACACATCAAATATTTTTAAAATTCCTAAATCCATAATGATATTTTAAAAAATAAAAGAGATGGGGAAGAGAAAGTTCTTCCTTGAAGAAAGTCTATTAGTAAATATTTAAAAAGATATAAATTAAAAAATTATCATTTTGCAAGCACTAATGCTAAGATTATCATGAATGTTAAAAAATACTAAATCAATTTTTTGAGAGCAAGATTTGTATAGATTCCTAAAACATTAACCACAGTTATCTATCAACTGCAAGAAAACAGTTTACCTTTTACAATGAAAGCATCTCAGAGACATCACTTTAATCAAATAAACAATAAAGCATCACTAATAATGGAACAAGTCAATATTATTAATGAGATACACTGAGAAGGACACAAGATCATCTATTTATTATTCTTGACAAAAACTATTTAAACTGATTCTAAAAAATACAGAAATAATCAGTGGGACATTGTAAAAACAAAAACAAACAAACAAACAAAAACACTGGCCTGGACTTTTCAAAATTTCAAATTCATGAGACAAGAGAGGGACTATTCTATATTAAAGACAAGGCAACTAAGGGTATTGAATAATCCTTGATTGAATCATCAGTTGAAAAGTGAAACAACTATAAGAAATACGAATGTCATAATGGAAAAATTTTAATATGGGCTGATATCGGGTATTTTTCTTACATCAGTAGTTTATACTTTGGGTGTAACAACAGCATTAAAGTTATGAAGAAGAATGTCCTTGTCTTGAAGAAATAGATGTTGAAGTATTTGGGGTGAATTATCATGATGTCTGCAACTGAGTTCTAAATGGTTCAGTAAATATATCTCTGTATGTGAGAAGGACACAGAGAGAGACAGAGAGATTGGAAATGTAGGAAATTGGTAACCTCTGGTGTACTTAGATGAGGCATATGAGTGTTCATTATATATGTTTTTAGTTTATTGATAGGTTTGAAATATTTCAAAGTAAAAACTTCAGAAATGAAAAAAATCATTTAGCATTAATGAACAGAATGTATTTATTTTTAAGAGTTTCAAAGTCATTATTTTAAGCAGCACAAAGCTAAGGCTATCTAAGACATAATAAAATTATAGTCAGGTTATTTAATTGCCTTTTATCACCTAAAAATAATTTAAATGGAAGCATATGCTGATTATTTACTTAGAGGAATATTCCTATCAGAAAGAAGAATGTAATTTTCTCATATTTTGCCCTCATCCACCAAGTATGTGTAATAATTCACAAGAATGTTGACTCATTTAATAGTTCCAGAAAAGTTTTGCAGATTTTGGGGTAGATGAGTTAAACTGAGGTCATCAATCCAATAAAAGCAAAATCACTTCTTAACTTCCACATTGGCATCCGGAACTCTGGCTACAAATCCCACCTCTGTTACTAACTAGACATGGAGTCAACATCTAACTTGTTCAGATTTCACATTTTTTATCTGTAAAATGTGAATATGAATACCTATATCATTCCTCACTTTGGAATGGATCATAAGTTAAATAAGTTTGAAGGATCATAAGTTAAATAAGTGGTATCATTTAATAGCATGATGTCTAGCTAGACTAGGGGCTCCATTAATGTTAGTTGGACTTGGTATTGTCTAATAAAATCAATGGTTTAACTTGTTTTTGACACTTGAACTTGGTTCTTTCTATATTAATATAGTCATCGGTGCTGTCTGCAAGAGAGAATATATTGAATTTCATAAGTTACAAAGAACCAGAGATACATCTTCAATTAAAATTTGTATAAAATGACAGTTATTAAAAAGGCACAAGTCCATAAGAAAACTAATAAGAAATTCTCATCCACAATTGATCCACAAACGGTTTTTAATTAATACATTTCTCTAATAGCTGTTCAGCTGTTATACTGGTGCGACTGGAATTAAAATACTATAAAACGGTGTTATCTTTCCAAAAATATACACTTCAAATGATTTTACCTCTTATTTTCAAAGCAATATATTCAATCCCATTACATTTGAATTGGTAATTACTAGACAACTTCCAAGCAAGTCTAAACAGGTAGTTTCCCTTTTTATAGAACTATGCCAAAGTTATCAGAATAGAGTCCTCTTATAGATTAATAAAGCAGGTAGTAATCCATTTGGCACACTTTGAGAAATATCATGGCAGAAAGATTCTCAGTCTTCTTCCTCTTTATAAATAACAAAAAGGTTCTAACAGTCAATATGCCTACAAAAAGGGCCAGCAATTGAAAAACCCCTCCTATCCTCAAACATATTTTAAGCTATTGCATTTCTTTTAAATATGCTCCAGTGGGAAAAGGTGTATAAAGGGAAGGGAACAGTGGGAGTGAGATGAAGGAAAACCCCCTAAATTGCTACTTTTCCAGAGGCTTAACTGTAAATAGCAGATTACAGAACCAGAATCAAACACAGCATTTGGGTGGGTGGCTGAGCTGTAGAGAAGACCCCTTCTTCCATTCACTCATATTAAATACACCATTGATTTGTGCGAATTGTTGTTTTATAATTAACCAAGAAAAGTTTAGTTGTGACCAGAAGCCATCAAATTAGAGGAGACAAGAATAATGAAGGCGATGGAATAATTCCCTGCCTGACGCTTTCAAGGTTCCAGAGGTAAAGGTGAAAAAGTGACAGAACTGTCTTATGAGAGATTTCCTGTGATTCTTAGGAAGCCTGAGATACTGAAATATTTTCATGAGAGACTTTGGGTAGCTCTTGGCACAAGTGCAATTCTGAGTTGGGGAAAGAGCCTTTCTGCCTGCTGTTTCTTCACATCCTGCACTTTTGTGACACTCAGGGCTGGCAGGCTTACGGACACTGCCACCCACACCCTGGAAAGAGAGGAAGGCCCCTGTCAGCATAGGCAGGAGGTGAAACTCCGTGAAGCAGTTCTGTGGATGGAGACTCCATCCATGGAGAAAAACAAAGAAGAACATGAATATTTAGTCATGGTGGGGTGGGGTGGGAAATGAGACTATGAACAAATGTTAGGCCCCCATCCCATTAATTTATATCACATCCTGCCACTGGACCAGTATCCCTAAAAGAGCATTTATCCTTTTTGTAAATTTTTCATCAAAAATCATTAGATGTAGGATAAACAAAACATTCTGATCACGACCTTCTAAAATGTGGCCTCAATGAATTCCCTTTCATTCTCTATGAAGAATCTCATATAACCTAAACATATTTGCCACTTCCTTTCTTCTCCCAGTTTCTTACCTTGATTAAAGCATATCGTTTCTTAAACTTTATACAGTCTCCTGCATCCTCTCCTGCCCGTCTAAATACAAAGCAAGTAAAGCACCATCAGTTCCATAAACACTTTCCAGCCCTCAACAAACTACTTTGATCTTCCCAAAATATGACACAAATTGTCCATATTCAGATATTAGCATTGCAAACTTAAAAAAATATACACAGTTTGAGACTTCATCAGTTACATATTGTTTGGGAACATCTTTTTTTCTGTTGTCTAATTTTGTACTTGCAAGGCCTTTGTATTTTATTTTGTCTGGCCTCCCCATTTATAAAGTAAGTTTCTTGACGACAGGTTCTATGTTATTCTCATCTTTGCATTTTCTACAGTGCTTAACATGGAGAAATCCTCTATAAATATTTTTGGTGGATAAATTGACTCATTTATCTAGCATGGTATTAAGAAAAATGAGAAAGAATATTTGGAGTAACATCTCATCACATTTTGAAATGTTACTTTTTTTTCTCTATCCAGAAAAGTCTCTTTTCAGTTCTAATCCGAACTTCCTAGTAACTGAGGTAAAGTCAAATAAGCAAGCCACAGTCTGCTAGCACATAACAGCAAAAATTTCCCTAACCCACAAGGATAATCATCAAAGAGATAAAATATTCATAGTCAACTCTTCTTTTAGGTTTACAAACAGTGAATATATTATATAACCAACCAGACTGAAAGTGAGATCTACCACAACAAGGCACCATGATCCTTTTATTTTCCATTATGCGTTATTTTAAAGAAATTTAATAACAAAACAAAAGTGCCAGGAAACCTGAGATCTAAATAAGTTCTTTATATTAATCTTTAAGATATATTTTTAGGTACTAAAATAAAGTCTCTGTTTCCAAGTTCTTTGTCGATTAGTCAACCACACTGGAAGAAAGACTAAAATTTTTTTTTAGCTTTTTGCCTCCTTATTCATTAAGGATCAAAAAAAAATCACACTGAAACTATCAGCTGCTCAAAACTCATATTTCTCCAGCACAAAGATTATTAATAATTATTATATATAAATTATAGGATGTTCTATTTTAATAATTTCTTATATGCCTCAAAAGCATTGCTTTCCTTTCTTACATGAAGTCTTGCCTCTCTTTTATTCCTTTACTTATACATTAACATTTATAATTCCCATGTCACAAAAATATACAATAAGAAGAAATCTCTTCATTGATTATTAGTATGAGAAATCAGACCTATGTTAGATTCAACACATTGGAAAACAAAATGAAAAAACCGATCCCCAACCTCTAGTGCAAGAGAAATTAAGCAGAAAGAGTTGCCTCTGTTGGGTTTTAAAAACAATATATAAAACTAAATGGATAGAGAAGGAAAGCAAATAGTTGATTCACATGACCAGGGTGAAAAGAAAAACAAACATTATAGTTGCAAAAACATATATTCCATAACAAGTTCTTAAGACTCCCAGGTGCAACATCAGCAGCGCTCGAGTCTCGATTTTTATTGTAATCTTGTGGCTTTTTATTTGTAACTTATATGAAAAGAATCATATTGATTGGGGCAGATTTAACTCAGTAAAACCTATTCTACTGAGATTGTCTGTGCTAGGTGATTTTATCAAGTTCTCTTTTGGTTTCATTTTCTTCCTCATCCCTATTCCCAGGGGAGGCTGCAGCCTAGCTTGCAGAGCAAATTGCCCTAAATTGAGTTCTTTCTCTGGCATAGACAGGGCTGCCTTTGGCTCCTCGGCTTGAAAACTTTATGCATTCTTTTTTCCTTCTTCCTTAACAATCCCCTTCCCTTTTTCCAATTAAAATGGAGAAGTTTGCACCGGTACCTGCTCCCAATTAAATGAATACTGCATTACCAGCCGCACTCCCGGATCTTCTTTACCCTCCCTTCATTAGCCTTATTCCTCTGAGGCTGCCTGGCTGTCTGCCAGGGACTTATGGCAAGAATTCAAAATCTTGCACACTTTATCCCCTCCAAATCATTCTTGAATATAAGCAGTCTGCTCCTTAGGCCTAGCAAGAGAAATCCAAGAACGTGTTCAAAATGGATAGGGAGTTGGGAGGGAGAGAAGAGAAAAAAAATGATTTATTTAAAAGGCTAAAAGCCTGTGCAAAGAAAGACAAGCTAAGAGAGGTTAAGCTTCCCAGTTAATTGACCTTAGTTTCTTTTTTAAAAGTTTGAGTAGGAAGAACAACAAATGACAGTTCAATGGCCTTGCTTTATTTCTGAGTGCCTTCATGTCTACAGGAAGTACATCATCATCTTCGCACCTCAGGCATACCGACTCCCAACACTCAAAATAATGTACCATGACTGAAGAGGCCAATATTGGAAGCTTAAGCAACTGCTGTTATATATATATATAGATCAACATGAAATTTTCCAACAAATGTGAATGCTATGGGGCCATTGCATCAGCCATTCTCAACTGACACTTGGAATCAGTGAACATGCATCAAGCTGTCATGAATGATGACCTAGGTGTCAGACCAAAAAAACAAATGGGCATTTTGTGTGCCTCCACTACTCTCTAAAACTTTGCAAATTTCATTTACAGAACTGTTGAGCATACTTGAGCAGAATATGTGATCAAATTCCAATTCTAGTACATACTGTGTGTGTGACCTTGGGCAAGTTATTTAACTTCTCCAAGGCTCGTGGTCATCATTTGTAAAGTGGGACTAATAACTATATCCAGAATGATATGCTTTTTGTGCATTAAATAGTTCATGTAAAGCACTGAGCACAATTCCTGGCACGTGGTACATAGTTAGCTACTGTATATTCTCATTATTTTGCTACTATTATTAATGCTAGGCAAAAATTATACCATATGATCTGATAGAACTTTTGGAGCCTTTCCCAGAATATGGCAAGGGCTAAAGACAATTTGCAGATGATTTTTAATTTTACAAAATTAAAAATGTGCAATTGGATTCTCAGAAGTTGACCCTTGTTTGGCACAGAACCTAACACAGCTATGACATCCGATAAGGTCAATATTGGAAAACCTATCCTTTAGTGGTAATTATAAGTCATCAAATTCTTCAAGCACCTTAAAGAATATATCACCATTGCTGACTTTTTATCAGAACAATATGTAATTGCACACTTCAAAAAGTCGTCACCAATTTGTTTCAGTTCTTAGAATTAACATAGTATTTGTTTTATCTCCTAGTGACAAACTTCCCAAGCATGCTATAATGCCGCAGTTCATCACTTGAAGAAAAAAAGCAAAGCAATGCAAAAAGCCATAATTACTAAATCATTTTAAGTGGCTCTATTGATGAAAAGACAAAAAAATCATATATATGAATTGGGATAAATATGATAAACAAATTCCTGCTGACTGTTTTTTATCTCCAACAACAGACACCACTGATGTCTGTACACGAGCTGCACAATTATTGACTGATTTATAAGAAATATGCTGTGTGTTGTCTAAGAAACCCAAGGCAGTAGACATAATCTCAAAATAGGAAGTCACTTTATAAATAGCTATTTTTAATGTGTGAAATTTTTAACTAATATCTAACAGTTGTACATGTTTGGGGGATACCTGTGATATTTTGATATCTGTATACAATGTGTAGTAACAATCCAATCAGGTAATTGTTACATCCATCGTCTCAAGCATTTACCTTTTCTTTGCGTTGAGAACATTACAATTCTTCTCTTCTAGAAAATAACTATTTTTGATTGATCAAATCCAGGTCAAATTTCCTATAGCACTTTATAATAATTATTAGGAATGCAAGCACTGGAATCAAAGATCTAGAATTATATTACAGCCTCAACTTGCTTGCTATGTAACCTCTAAAAAGTCATTTAACTTATCAGACCCTCCATTTCCTCAAATAGGGCTTATAACATGTGCAAGGTGATGTTTTTAAGGATTACATTTAAAATGCTTAACTTGAGCCATAAGAAGCTCTCTACTTTATCATGATCATGATCATCATCACTATTATTACTGTCAAGTTTTTTTACTTTTCAAAAACTAGTTCTTAAAATAGGAAAATAATGTGAAATATGAAGCAAGAGATTATGATGTATATCAAATATTAGTGAGAATGCATTGATCCCACTAGAGGTAACACACACTCACTGATTCAGATCATGCATATTTGAGGACAGCTAAATTAGGATCATTCTCAGAAATTATACTTTAAGGAATGGATTGAAAAATCTACTACATCCGGGAAGTTATATATATATATATATTGTTATTTAACAAAAAGACAGAATTACATGCACTAGCACAGAAGATATAAATCAAGTCACATAGCAATGAGGGAGAGCCAGTACTTAAGCTCAGGTCTGCCAATTCCAGGTAAAGGTCTTTCATGTGATATTTATACTCAGTAAGTCAGAGATGCCATCTTACCTGGTTATGTGAGAAAAAAGAAAAGATTCAACAGGAAGGTAATAATATTTTCCATTGTTGCACTATCACAAGCATTTTAAAATTACAAAACTAATTTTAAATGAAAATGTGTTCTTAAACCTCAAGTGTCACATGTATCCCCTTGAACCTGCCTATCGACCAAAGATCCTATCTTGGTTAGTGGCACTACCATTCACCTATCCCAGAAACCTGGGAGCCATTCTGCTATTTCCCCACTGAAAAGTCACCTTTGTACTAATAATTCCACTTCCATGACATTGGCTAAAACAGAATCATCTTTGTTGATACTTAGTTCAAAACCTCATTGTCTTATGCCTGAACTACTGTAATAGTCTCCAACTGGTCTCCTTTATCGCAGACTCTACCACTCATTGCTTTCTCCAAATTCTCATCAAAATAATCTTGCTAACACAGTCTGATTGTGCTATTTCTCAGTTTGAAACCTGTGATCTCATGTCAGACTCTTCTCAGCCGAGCCTCATGTGCCTGCCCCTCCCTACCGTCATCCTTCATGCCCACTCTCATCCCCAGTGCCCTCCGTGTAACAGCCATATTCTTTTTCATTTTGTTACCTGTTCTTCGAGCTTATGTTAATTCTGTAGTCTATAATGGTTTTATTTTCCCATTTAGCCTAAATATCACACGAGTGCTTGAAAAGAAACTTCTATGTAAGTTCTATATAGACCCATTGGGTGAAGCTTCTGTCAGCTACTGAGAGAAGTGTGTTAAGATATTTTTGAATTGTGGATTTGTCATTCTCCCATGTAGTGTTATCCATTTATGTTTATATATTTTTAAGTCAAACTTAATTTTTAAAATTTATATATATATAAATATATATTTTGAAACAAGGTCGTATTCTGTCAACCAGGCAGCGGTGTGATCACAGCTCACTGTAACCTCCAAACTCTTGGGCTCAGGTGGTACTCCCACCTCAGCCTCTCAAGTAGTTGGGAACACAGGCAGGTGCTATCATGCTCAGTTAGTTATTTAATTTTTAGTAGAGACAGGGTCTTGCTATGTTGCCCAGGCTTGTATCAAACTCTTGGCCCCCACTGATCCTCCTGTCTTGGCCTCCCAAAGTGCTGGAATTACAGGCCTGAGCTACTACAACTGGACTTAAGTTAAACTTTAAAGGGTCTGTTTAGGTTATATATTTAATGTACTTTTAAAATTTATTTATTTGAAAGACAATTACTAAAATCTGTACGTAAATATTAAGACATTAACAATGAATTTTTTAATAAAATGACAATTTATAGTTGCATAAACTTATGGCACACAAAGAGATGTTAATAAGGAATAATTAAATCGAACTAGTTAACATATCCATCATCTCAAATACTTAATATTCTTTTGTGGTAAGAATATTAGAAATTTACTCTCAGCAATTTTGAAATGTATAGTACTCTATTATTAACTATATCTATTTTTAACAATATTAGGCTTATATAATTTTCTAATATGCATACATATATATTTATATGTTCCATTTAACTTTATGCCGGTTTAAATTATTCTATATGAAAATAATATAGTGATAATAACTGTCTTCTGGCTAGTAATTATCTGGGATTCTTTTTCATCATTTACTTTCATCATCGCTGTGTCTTTATGTTTTAAGTATAAATCTTTAGAAAGAATACTACTGAAATTTTAAAAATGCAGTCTGACCAATTCTGTCTTTTATTTGGAGAGTTTACTCCATACACATTAATTGTGACTACTGGACTGTTTGAATTTACTTCACTTAATTTGTGCATCTGAGACTGCCCTATTTGATTTTTGTTCTGTCTCTCTTTTTAGCTTGTCTGTCTCCTTAATTCCTTCAAGAAGTGTGTACTGAACAATTACTATCTTGCAAGCACTGTTCTAGCACTGGAGATTGGAGCTGAAGGAGATAAAGACTCTTGCTCTCAGGGAGATTACATTCTAGTCGGAGAGGAGAGACAACGAACAAGCATATAATTGAATATCAACATAAATAAATAGTAATGAAAATATTTTTAAAAGTTATGTTCTATTCTTATTGTCCTTACTCTTCTCAGAAGCTCATTTTTCTTCTGAGGCTATAGGAGTAGCTTTGTAATGGATCTCCCCTTGTCCTGTATCTCCTTTTCTAGTCCATCTGCCTCACTAATATTCTCATGTTGTGATTTAAATATTACTTTCCTAGCTTAAAACCTTCAACATCACCCTCTTGGCTACTTCATAGAGCAAAAATAACTTAGGCCAACATTCAAAATCCTCTACAAAATGGGATCAACCTACATTTTCTACCTCTTTCTTCAATAGAAATATAGTGAAATATACCTATACAACTTAGAAATATAGCAATAGAAACACAGTGAAATATACCTATACCACTTAATTCAACTGATGAGTAAAAGTTTATCTTGCTTGCTGGGGTGGGAATGATATGAAAGAAAAAGTGACAGAGTGGAGGAGAAGAGGAAAAGACTAGAAAAGAATTACTTTAGGTATAAAATGTTAATATCTCCTTTAAAATTTAGGGAAATTATTAACACATTAATTTGACTTTCTTTAGTATACATGTATGGAGCACCTGCTATATGCCAAGCACTGTGCTAAGCCCAAGGATTATAAAGACGAATAATAAGACATAATATTTGCCTTCAAGGATGGTGGAGCTCAGTGAGAAAATGATAAATAAACAGATAGTTAGAATAAAATGTACTAAGTATTACGACAGAAGGATCTGTGAAGTGCAACTAGAGAACTCAGGCAGGAGGCTCTGTAAAGGTTTCAGGTGAATTAGCTCTTCTACTGAGAAAACAGCATGAGCGCTGAGAAAGGCAGGCCTTCATGCTTTCAGAGCATTTAAGGACTCTTTTGCTTGCAGATATTATAGTAATAAATTGATATATTTAAAATAGTATTAATGTCACACCATAGAAGTATCACCAACTTTTGCATATACTGCTTTAAATTATTTCACGAACTTTTGATTAAACATAAGACAGTAAGGGTATGCAGTTATTTATTCCTCACCCTTGAAAACCATACTAAACTGACAGTAAAATAATTTTAAGGCTTAGAAACCCTTAAGGATGAAAAGGAGAGAAGAAGATACCAGATAAGTTATTTCAAAAACATTTCTGAAACGTTATAACGTAAATGGATGAATAGTAACTGCTTAGCAAACTAGATAAAGCTGAAGCCTTAACCTGAATTGAAGAAAACCAATAGGAAACTGCCAATTTTACCTCAAAAACCCAAAGAGATTTTCCCTTCAAGCTAGAGAAACTGAATGGCCCAGGGAATACATGCATATAAATATTTAGACTCTCTCAGTTAAAAAGCCATGTTACCACTTCATCATACTAATAAACCACAACTATCAAGATATCCCATTATAAAGACTTCCCAAATTATTATTTGGCTCTTTTACTCTTAAATATAGAGAAACAGTCAAGGACCCCCCAACCTGTGGAGAAATATTCTAACATGAAAGGAAAAATCCAAAACATAGAATTTGGAATCTGAATAAGGTTTCCAGAGAGAAAGTTGGGTTTCTGGACAGAAATACTAAAAGTGGAAGGCAATGAAGAGAAACTTTCAAAGTTTTGAGGGGAAATTATTTCTAATGTAAAATTGAATACCTTGTCAGAGTATAGATCAATATAATTACAGAATAAAGATATTCTGGTATATTCAAGGTCACAAAATTTTACCTCCTCAGTATTCTTGTCAGGAATTTTCTTGGAAATGAATTCCACTGCAAAGTTGACAGTAAACCAAGAAGAACATCAGGAAAGAGAAACATAGCTCAAGACAAAGATAAAGAGAAAATCTCAGAATGGTGGTGAGGGCTCTAGAATGGACACCTTTAAGAAAAAAACAAGAAAAAATAATGTCTAAAAATATTGAAAGTAAAACAAATTCACTTAACATAGATGTGGCTATCAAAACCAGGAACACCTGTTGAAGGGAAGCTCAATATAGATTATGTATTCACATGGAAAAATGGAGAGGGTTGAAGAATAAGCACACAGATTATCAAAGGAAGAAAATTTGAAAACTGAAAAAGGAACTCAGTGTGTTCAATAACTGACCTGTTACAAAGTTTCATCACTTTTTAATGTTTAAAACATGATTTCAGGAAGCTCTAGGAAAGGAAATATTTAAAATCAACTCCACTGACAAAGTTTTGCAAATTGATTTATTTGAAAAGCTCCTGATATACACTGACATACTTCTTCACTGACAGCTAGATTATATAGAAAGGGTTTTTGTTTGTTGGAGATGTCATTGGTACCTTATTCTAATTACCAAAATAAATGTCATCGATGTGCCTCTCTCTTAAAAATTGTGACAAAAAATGAGAAAATAAATTGCCTTGTTTAACTAGCCTCCTAAAGTTAAGGCTGGCTGAAAATTAGAATTTTTACCAAAACTACAAGGTCCCCTGAGACTCCCCAGAAATCTTACAATACAATTCAGCCTAGTTTGAGTGGCTATTCCCTACAACAATCTCTAATTGGTATGTGTAATAAAACCTAAGCTATATAAGTGAAACAAGATTTGGGGGAAACTTAGTGATTATTTTTTAATTATGACTACTTTACTGGGCCGGGTACGGTGGCTCATGCCTGTAATCCCAGCACTTGGGAGGCCAAGGCGGGTGGATCACCTGAGGTCAGGAGTTTGAGACCAGCTTAACCAACATGATGAAACCCCATCTCTACTAAAAATACAAAATTAACTGGGCTTGGTGGTGCGCACCTGTAATCCCAGCTATTCAGGGGGCTGAGACAGGAGAATAGATTGAACCCGGGAGGCCAAGGTTGCAGTGAGCTGAGATCGTGCCATTATACTCCAGCCTGGGCAACATCAGTGAAACTCCGTCTCAAAAAATAAAATAAATAAATAAATAAAAATAAAGAATACTTTACATGAAGCTTCATTTGAATACTTTACTGTATTTTCATTCCTACAGGAAAAGTCTGCAAGGTAAAAAGAAACAGCTTATTCTTCGCTTCATTCTAGTATCACCTCAGACCTTCTCAAAGCACTTCAAACTTACTAGCTCATGAATTCAAAAACTTCATCAAGAAGCCAGGCTGGTTTAGAAAAATGACCATCCACTTTGGGTCAATCGAAAGTGGAGAAAGAGAGTTATGTTGTGGTCTAGGAATGCCTAATATGCTCAGTGTCCAGTTCACAAGTGAAATAGATTTATTTATGAAAAACAATAAGCTACCTCTTGTTTTCAAACAAAATTTCTTTAAATTTACATAAAATTAGACAAATTATGCTTTTCCCCTAAATTTAATAAATTTAATAAACTTATTCAGCCCTCTTCCAGTTTTCAACAAACTAAGCAAATGCTCATCGGAGAACAATGATAACTCAGTAATTAGTTCAAAATTTATAAACTTACATCTGACGTCATTATCTGAATTCCTATAAATGAAAATCATAAAACTTAACTTTAGAATAAAACTTAATTTTTCACCAGTGGGAATATCATCTTCTCTCCAAATTAACCCACTTCTCCAAAACAAGAATAACCATTGTAACAATGCTTACATGGTTCAACTATATACAATGCCAAAATTAGTTTTCTGAGGCATTAAAAGGTACCACTTATGTATATAACTACTAGCTTCACTAATAAGCCTTCTAAAGTTCTGGATTTCTTTTGATATGGTAATAACCTAACTCAGAGGCAGAGAGAAGGGATCATAAATATATTATCTACTTAAAATCAAGTAAAAGGGGTCCTAGTGTGCAATGGGAAAGTTTCATATGTGAAAAAATATACCATCTATCATTTGGTAGTATTTAAGCTATTTGATAACTACCTTGGAAAGGAAAGTTTTCCTCTTCGAGTTAAACTTCTTGTATTTTATTTAGAGTCATATTCATCAAAGTCGTTTCCGGGGCAAGGAATAAGCCTACACAAATAAGACAATTTCAAGAAAGATATTTTCTAATATCTTGACAAAAATTATCCTTCCTTTCTCATCCTGGAACTACAGAGTGAGTTCATTCCAATACACTAACCATTACAAAATCATTTTAGAAGAACCTCAACAACAGTAAAATTGGCCTCATTATTGCAGTGTACTCACACTTTTTGTACACAGGTCCAAGACATACGGAGTCAAAACCACCTCTGATGCCTTCTGACAGATTGGAGATGAACCAGATTCCACAGGGTGTACACGCCAAGGACATCTAGAAGCCAAATGACAAAAATTAACATCTCCAGATTCTGTCTGTGCAGACACAGGAGCAACACAGATTTATAAACTCTGAGTGTATCATCAAGAGAATCAAGTCAAATGCAGCTTTGTTCTCTTACAATATTTCATCAAAAATAGCATCATATCCTAAAAGCTGGGTTTTATATATAAAAAACTAACTTCGTTGTAATTTGTTTATATTAGCCTTGATTTTCATTTCAAATGGAACAGAATCTCAGACAGGGTGTTGACTTTTTATGGAGCTTTTATTAAAATATTTTATGAATTTTATAGCTAGAACTTTAACTCATTTGTGGAAAGTACATCTTAAGGTCATCTAAGCCAAGCTTTAGGGCAAGTGTCACCTGGGTTGAAGTTAAACATCTTAAAGATAAAATAGAGCTAATACTAACATCTGCATCTTGGGGATATTAGGATGGAATTTAGCACAGTACCTGACACACAGTATTTTTAAAATGTGAGGTTTATCATTTTAATTATTGTTCTCATTCACTTAAAACTTACATATTTCTAAGAACTACCCTTCTTACTCTCATTCCAGTTAGTTGCCCCTTTTTTAATCAATGGAGGCAGTTATTGTAGAAGATTGCTCCACAGTCAAAAGAGAAAGGCAGGACATTTTAATGGTGAGCAAAAGAACTTTCAATGAGCTCAGAAACTATCTCAAAACCTACCCCAAAAGTAATTATCAGAGTTTCCAGAAACAAAATTAAAACAATTCTATAGCACCATACAACATCACATAAGGGTAGCAAGACCACATGTTAGGTGCTTCATTCTATATCCTTTAATTCCCTCTCCCTTATGCAACATCACTATATGAGTACAGCATATGCTTTAGTTCTGCCTTAGCCTGCTTTTCCCACAAATCAGGGCCAAATATAATGTCTATGAGAAATTTATTTGAAAATGCAACCTTGGGAAGTATGATCAAGAGATAAGAAAAATTAAATCAGATGAGGAGACAGACAAAATATACTACATTAAGTAGGATATATTATCAAGTTGGTGCCATTATGAGCAACTGGTTGTTTAATCTAGTCAGACTTTCTGAGAAACCTTATGAAACTGATTTCAGAACCATGTCTCCAGATAAAGAAAAGAGAAAGAAATAACTCATGGTTTCCTATTCCCCAGTGATCAAGGATCACTCTGTATGTTGTTACCTTTCGTGCAATTCTAAGTTGCTCGTGAATGACTGTCAAACAGGTTGCTACAGGTGTTCTCATGCCATGTGCTAGTGAGACACCATTAGTTTGAATCTGCACAGAATAAATCAAAGAGTACATACAACTGATAAAAACAGCCATAGTTAAAATAAATGTTGAGGATTTAAAATGATGCAAAAGAGTTCAACATATAAAAATCAATCATTGTAATATACCACATTAATAAAATGAAGCAGGCAAACACATGGTCATCTCCATTGATGCCGAAAAGTGATTTTACAAAATACAACATCTGTTCATATAAAAACATTCAACAAGCTGGGAATAGAAAAAACGTTCCTCAAAATGACAAAAGGCATTTAGGAAAAACCCACATTATATTCAAAGATAAAGGATAAAAGCTTTTACATTGAGATTAGGAACAAGACAATCACGTCCACCTTCATCACTTCTGTTTAACCCTGCCCTGGAAGCTCTAGCAATAGCAATTAGGCAAGAAAAAAAATGGAAGGCATACAAATTGGAAAGAAGGAACAAAATTATTTCTATTCAGAGATAGCATTATTTTATATACAGAAAACTCTAAATAATCAATAAAAGCAATTAGAGCTGATAAGTGTATTCATCAATGTTTCAGGATAAAGATCAACACACAAAAATCAGTTCTATTTCTATATACTGGCAATCAACAATATGAGAGTGAAATTAAGAAAACAATTTTATTCATAATAGCATCAAAAAGAATTAAATATTTAGGAATAAATTTAACCAAGGAATTCCAAGACTCATAAACTGAAAATTACAAAACATTACTAAAAGAAATTAAAGGCCTAAATAAAGAGAAAAATATTCCATTTCATTAATTAGAAGATTTATTATTAAGATATTAATACTAACCTGAGCAATCTACAGTCTAGGTACAATCCCAATCAAAATCCTGATGACCTTTCTTAGCAAAAATGGAAAAGCTATTCCTAAAATTCACATAATAATGCAAGTACCCAACACTGGAGCATCCAAATATATAAAGCAAATATTATTAAAACTAAATAGAGAGATAGATGCCACTGCAATAGTAGCTGGAGACCTCAACACCCCACTTTCAGCATTGGACAGATCTCCCAAACACAAAACCAACAAAGAAACATTAGACTTAAAAACTGCACTGTAGATCGAATGAAACTAAAAGATATTTACAGAACATTTCATGCAATGGCTGCAGAATAGATATACTTTTCCTCAGCACATGGATCATTCTCAAGATAGACCATGTGTCAGGTCATATAAGAAGTCTTAAAACATTCAAAAAAATTGAAATAACATCAAGAATCTTCTCTGACCACATGGGATAAAACTAGAAATCAATAACAAGAGGAATTTTTGAAACTACACAAACACATGGAAATTAACCAATATGCTCTGAATAACCAATGGGTCAATGAAGAAATTAAGAATGAAATTGAAAAGTTTCTTGAAAAAAAAATTAATGGAAGCATAACTAAGCAAAACTTTTGGGATACAGCAAAAGCATTACTAAGAGAGAAGTTTGTATCTGCAACTGCCTATGTCGGAAAAGAAGAAAAACTTCCAATAAGCAACCTAATGATACATCTTAAAGAACTAGAAAAGCAAGAGTAAACCAAATCCAAAATTAGTCGGAAAAAAGAAATAGTAAAAATTGGAGAAAAATAAGTGAATTTGAAATGAAGAAAACAATACAAAAGGTTAATGAAACAAAAAAAATGCTTTTTAAGACGGATAAACAAAATAGACAAACTTTTAGCCACACTACCTAAGAAAAAAAGAAAGACTCAAATAAACAAAATTGGAGATGCAAAAGGAGACATTACAACTGAGTGCAGAAATTCAAAGGATCATTAGTGGCTGCTGTGAGCAACTATATGCCAATAAATTGGAAAATATTAAAAAAATGGACAAATTCCCAGACAAATGTAACCTACCAAAGTTGAACTGTTAAGAAATACAAAACCTGAACAGACCAATAACAAGTAATGGGATTGAAGCTGTAATAAGAAGTCTCCTATAAAAGAAAAAAAGTCCAGGACATGATGGCTGATGGCTTCACTGCTGAATTCTACCAAACATTATAAAAGAACTAATACCAATCCTATTAAAACTATTCCAAAGATTAGAGGAGAAGGGAATACTTCCAATCTCATTCTATGAGACCATTACTACTCTAATACCAAAACCAGACAAATATACATCAAAAAGAGGAAACTCTAAGTCAATATCACTGATCAATATTGATGCAAAAATCCTAAAAAAATGTACTAACAAGGCAAATTCAACAACACACTTAAACATTATTCATCATGATCATGTGGGATTTATCTCAGGGATGGAAGAATGGTTAAACATATGCAAATCAACAATGTGATACATCATATCAACAGAATGAAGGATAAAAACCATATAATCATTACAATTAATGCTGTAAAAGCATTTGATAAAATTCAACACCGCTTCATGATAAAATCCTCAAAAACCCATGATAGAAGGAACAAGCCTCAACATAATAAAAGCTTTATAGGACAGACCCACAGCTAGTATCATAGCAAATGGGTAAAAACTGAAAGCCTTTCCTCTAAGATCAAGAACATGAGAAGGATGCTCACTTTCACCACTGTTATTCAACATAGTACAGGAAGTCCTAGCTATAGCAATCAGACAAGAGAAAGAAATAAAGGGCATCCAAATTGGAAATGAAGAGATCAGATTATCTCTGTTTGCAGATCATATAATCTTATATTTGGAAAACCAAAGACTCCACCAAAAAACTATTAGAATGAATAAAATTCAGTAAAGTTGCAAAATACAAAATCAACATACAATAACCAGTAGCATTTCTATATGCCAATAGCTAGCATTGTGAAAAAGACATAAAAAAGTAATTTCATTTATAATAGCTACAAATAAAATAAAATGCCTAGGAATTACCTAACCAAAGAAGTAAAAGATCTCTGCAATAAAAACTATAAAACACTGATGCAAGAAATTGAAGACAACACCAAAAAATGGAAAGATATTCCATCTTTATGGATTAGAAGAATCAATAATGTTAAAATGACCACACTACCCAAAGCAATCTGTAGATTTTTTGTAATCTCTACCACAATACCAATGACATTCTTCACAGAAATAGAAAAAAACAGTCCTAAACTCTATACGGAACCACAAAATACCTGAAATAGCCAAAGCTATTCTGAGCAAAAATAACAAAACCAAAGGAATCACTTTACCTTACTTTAAATTATACTATGGAGCTGTAGTAACCAAAACATCAAGGAACTAACATAAATACAGACACACAGATCAGTGGAACAGAATAGAGAACCGAGAGCTAAAACCTATACATTTATAGTGAACTCATTTTTGACAAAGGTGCCAAGAACACACATTGGGAAGAGAAACCGTCTCTTCAATGAATACTGCAGAACAAACGGGATTTGAAGAAGAGTGAAACGAGACCCCTATTTCTTGCTTAAAATCACAATGGAAGAAAGACTTAAATCTTAGACCTCAAACTATGAAACTGCTAAAAGAGAACATTGGGGAAACTCTCCAGGACCTTGGTTTGGGCAAAGACTTCTTGAGTAATACTCCACAAGCACTGGAAACCAAAGCAAAAATGGGCAAATGGCATCACATCAAGTTAAAAAGCTTATGCACAGCAAAGGAAACAATCAACAAAGTGAAGAGGCAACCCACAGAATTAAAGAAAATATTTGCAAACTTCCCATCTGACACATGATTAATAATCAGAATATATAAGAAACTCAAACAATTCTATGGGAAAATATCTAATAATCCAATCTTTTAAAGGGGCAAAAATTCTGAATAGACTTTTCTCACAAAAGACATACAATGGCAAACAGGTATATGAAAAGGTGCTCAACATCACTGATCATCAGAGAAATACAAATCAAAACTACAATGACATATCATCTCATCCCAGTTAAAATGGCTTATATGCAAAAGCCAGGCAATAACAAATGCTGGCGAAGATGTGGAGAAAAGGGAACCCTGGTACAATGTTAGTGGAAATTCAAATCAGTACAACCACTATGGAGAAGAGTTTGGAGGTTCCTCCAAAAAAATAAAATAAAATAATTGATTTCCTGTGGCTGGCAAGATGGTCAAGTAGGAACAGCTCTGGTCTGCAGTTCCCAGTGAGATCAATGCAGAAGGCAGGTGATTTCTGCATTTCCAACTGATATACCCAGATCATCTCATTGGAACTGGTTAGACAGTGGGTGCAGCCAATGGAGGGTGAGCCAAAGCAAGGTGGGGCATTGCCTCATCCAAGAAGTGCAAGGGGTCAGGGAATTCCCTCCCCTGGCCAAGGGAAGCCGTGAGGGACCCTGCCATGAGGAACGGTGCACTCCAGCCCAGATACTACACTTTTCCCATGGTCTTCACAACTCACAAACCAGGAGATTCCCTCAGGTGTCTATGCCACCAGGGCCCTGAGTTTCAAGCACAAAACTGGGAGGCTGTTTGGGCAGACACTGAGCTAGCTGCAGGAGTTTTGTTTTTTTTTTTTTTTTTTTTTTTTTATACCCCAGTAGCACCTGGAACACCAGCAAACAGAACCACTCATTCACCTGGAAAGGGGGAAAGGGGCTGAAACCAGGGAGCCAAGTGATTTAGCTCAGCGGATCCTACCCCTATGGAGCCCAGCAAGCTAAGATCCAATGCTTGAAATTCTTGCTGCCAGCACAGCAGTCTGAAGTCTACCTGGGACTCTTGAGCTTGGTAGGGGGAGGGTCGTCCAACTTGGTAGGGGGAGGGGCATCGAACATGAGGCTTGAGTGGGCAGTTTCCCCCTCACAATGTAAACAAAGCTGCCCAGAAGTTCGAACTGGGCAGAGCCCATTGCAGCTCATCAAAGCCACTGTAGCCAGACTGCCTCTCTAGATTCCTCCTGTCTGGGCAAGGCATCTCTAAAAGAAAAGCAGCAGCCCCAGTCAGGGGCTTATAGATAAAACTCCCTTCTCCCTGGGACAGAGCACCTGGGGGAAGGAGCAGTTGAGGGTGCAGCTTCAGCAAACTTAATGTTCCTGCCTGCTGGCTCTGAAAAAAGCAGCAGATCTCTCTGTACAGTGCTCCAGCTCTGCTAAGGGACAGATTGCCTGCGTAAATGGGTCCCTGACCCCCGTGCCTCCTGACTGGGAGACACCTCTCAGCAAGGGCCGACAGACACCTCAGACAGGAGAGCTCTGGCTGACATCTGGCGGGTGCCCCTCTGGGATGAAGCTTCCAGAGTAAGGAACAGGCAGCAATCTTTGCTGTCCTGCAGCCTCTGCTGGTGATATCCAGGCAAACAGGGTCTGGAGTGGATCTCCAGCAAATTCCAGCAGATCTGTAGCAGATGGGCCTGAGTGTTAGAAGGAAAACCAACAAACAGAAAGGAAAAGCATCAACATCAACAAAAAGGGCGTCCACACAGAAACCCCATCCAAAAGTCACTAACATCAAAGACCAAAGGTAGATAAATCCACAAAGATGAGGAAAAACCAGCCCAAAAGGGCTAAAAATTCCAAAAACCAGAAGACCTCTTCTCCTCCAAAGGATCACAGCTCCTCGCCAGCAAGGGAACAAAACTGGACAAAGAGTGAGTTTGATGAACTGACAGAAGTAGGCTTCAGAAGGTGGGTAATAAGAAACTCCTCTGAGCTAAAGGAACATGTTCCACCCCAATGCAAGGAAGCTAAGAACCTTGAAAAAAGGTCCAAGGAATTGCTAACTAGAATAACCAGTTTAGAGAAGAACATAAATGACATGATGGAGATGAAAAACACAGCACAAGAACTTCGTGAAGCTTACACAAGTATCAATAGCCAAATCAATCAAGCAGAAGAAGGGATATCAGAGATTGAAGATTAACTTAATGAAATAAAGTGAGAAGACAAGATAACAGAAAAAAAGAATGAAAAGGAATGAACAGAGCCTCCAAGAAATATGGGAATATGTGAAAAGACCAAACCTACATTTGATTGGTATACCTGAAAGTGATGAGGAGAATGGAACCAAGCTGGAAAACTCTCTTCAGGAGATTATCCAGGAGAACTTCCGCAACCTAGCAAGAAAAGCCAACATTCAAATTCAGGAAATACAGAGAACACCACAAAGATACTCCTCGATAAGAGCAACCCCAAGACACATAATCGTCAGATTCACCAAGGTTGAAATGAAGGAAAAAAATGTTAAGGGCAGCCAGAGAGAAAGGTTGGATTACCCACAGAGGGAAGCCCATCAGACTAACAGTGGATCTCTCTGCAGAAATCATACAAGCCAGAAGAGAGTGGGGGCCAATTTTCAACATTCTTAAGGAAAAGAATTTTCAATCCAGAATTTCATATCCAGCCAAATTAAGCTTCATAAGTGAAGGTAAAATAAAATCCTTTACAGACAAGCAAATGCTGAGAGATTTTGTCATCACCAGGCTTGTCTTGCAAGAGCTCCTGAAGGAAGCAGTAAATATGGAAAAGAAAAACTGGTAGGAGCAACTGCAAAAACATACTGAATCATAAAGACCACTGACACTACGAGGAAACTGCATTAACTAACCAGCAAAATAACCAGCTAGCACCATAATGACAGGATTAAATTCACACATAACAATATTAACCTTAAATACAAACAGACTAAATGTCCCAATTAAAAGATACAGACTGACAAATTGGATAAAGAGTCAAGACCCATCAGTGTGTTGTATTCAGGAGACCCATCTCATGTGCAAAGACACACATAGGCTCAAAATAAAAGGATGGAGGAAGATTTACCAAGCAAATGGAAAGCAAAAAAAAGCAGGGGTTTCAATCCTAGTGTCTGATAAAACAGACATTAAGCCAACAAAGATCAAAAAAGACAAAGAAGGGCATTACATTATGGTAAAGGTAATGCAACAAGAAGAGGTAACTATCCTAAATATACATGCACTGAATACAGGAGCACCCAGATTCATAAAGCAAGTTCTTAGAGACCTACTAAGAGACTTAGACTCTCACACAATAATAATGGGAGACTTTAACACCCCACTGTCTATATCAGACAGACCAATAAGACAGAAAGTTAACAAGGATACTCAGGACTTGAACTCAGCTCTGGACCACGTGGACCTAATAGACATCTACAGAACTCTCCACCCCAAATCAACAGAATATACATTCTTCTCAGTATCACATAACACTTATTCTAAAATTGACCGCATAATTGGAAGTAAAACACTCCTCAGCAAATGCAAAAGAAGGGAAATCATAACAAAGTGTCTTTCAGACCACAGTGCAGTCAAATTAGAACTCAGGATTAAGAAACTCACTCAAAACTGCACAACTACTTGGAAAATGAACAACTTGCTCCTGAATGACTACTGGGTAAAGAACAAAATTAAGACAGAAATAAAGAAGTTTGTTGAAACCAATGAGAACAAAGACACAACATACCAGAATCTCTGGGACACAGCTAAAGCAGTGTTAAGAGGGAAACGTATAGCATAAATGCCCACAGGAGAAAGCAGAAAAGATCTAAAATTGACACCCTAACATCACAATTAAAAGAACTAGAGAAGCAAGAGCAAACAAATCCAAAAGCTAGCAGAAGGCAAGAAATAACTAAGATCAGAGCTGAACTGAAGGAGATAGAGACATGAAAAGCCCTTCAAAAAATCAATGAATCCAGGAGCTTGTTTTTTGAAAAGATTAACAAAATAGATAGACCGCTAGCCAGACTACTAAAGGAAAAAAAAAAAAAAAAAGAGAGAGAGAGAGAAGAATCCAATAGACACAATTAAAAAACGATAAAGAGGATATCACCACTTATCCCACAGAAATACAAGCTACCATCAGAGAATATAATAAACACCTCTATGCAAAGAAACTAGAAAATCTAGACGAAATGGATAAATTCCTGGACACATACACCTTCCCAAGACTAACTCAATAGGAAGTCCAATCCCTGCATAGACCAATAATAAGATCTGAATTTGAGATAGTAATTAATAGCCTACCAACAAAAAACAGCCCAGGACCAGATGGATTCACAGCCAAATACTACCAGAGGTACAATGAGGAGCTGGTACCATTCCTTCTGAAACTCTTCCACACAATAGAAAAAGTGGGACTCCTTCCTAACTCATTTTATGATGCCAGCATCATCCTGATACTAAAACCTGGCAGAGACACAGCAAAAAAGAAAATTTCAGGCCAATATCCTTGATGAATATCAATGAGAAAATCCTCAATAAAATACTGGCAAACCGAAACCAGCAGCACAACAAAAAGCTTATCCACCACAATCAACTCAGCTTCATCCCTGGGATGCAAGGCTGGTTCAACATGCACAATCAATAAACATAATCCATCACATAAACAGAACCAGTGACAAAAACCACATGATTATCTCAATAGATGCAGAAAAGGCCTTCGTTAAATTCAACAACCTTCATGCTGAAAAACTCTCAATAAACTACATATTGATGAGACATATCTCAAAATAATAAGAGCTATTTATGACAAACCAACAGCCAATATCATACTGAATGGGCAAAAGCTGAAGCATTCCCTTTGAAAACTGGCACAAGAAAATGATGCCCTTTCTTACCACTCCTATTCAACATAGTAGCTATATAGACCAATGGAAAAGAACATACGGTTTTGTTTTTAATTCTGTTTGCATGGTGAATCACATTTATTGATTTACAGATGTTGAACCAACTCTGTATCTTTGGAATGTAGCCTACCTAATCATGGTGAATTAAGTTTCTGTTGTGCTATTGCATTTGGTTTGCTAGTATTTTGTTGATGTCTGTTTTTTCTTGATTCCATTTTGGTGCAGTGTATGTATCTAGAAATTTATTAATTCCTTTAGGTTATCTAGTTTTTTGGCATATAATTATTCATAACAATCCCTTATGGGCCTCTTTAATTTCTGAAGCACCCACTGTTGTTTCCTTTTCAGTTTTGATTTTATTTATTTGAGTCTTCTCTCTTTTTTTCTTAGTCTAGCTAAGAGTTTGTTGATTTTATCTTTAAAATCACATGACATAATGACCTCCAGTTCCAGCCAGATTGTTTCAGATGACAGGATCTCATTATTTTCTGTCTGAACAGTACTCTATTGTGTATATGTATCACACTTGTTTTATCCAAGAGTCCTTCATGATTGGAAAAAAAAAAAAAAAAAAAAACCTCAAGAACCTAGGCATTGAGAACATACCTCAAAATAATTAGTGCCATCTATGAAAAACTGACCGTCATCAGTGAAGAATTTTTTATGCAGTGAAACTAAACTTCATAAATGAAGGAAAAATAGTCTTTTTCAGACAGACAAATGCTGAGTGAATTCACCACTATTAAGCCAGCAACACAAGAACTGCTAAAAGGAGCTCTAAATCTTCAATCAAATCCTCAAAATACACCAAAATAGAGCTTCTTTAAAGCATACATCTCACAGGACCTATAAAACAAAAACTCAATAAAAAAAGGTATTCAGGCAACAAAGAGCATGATGAATAGAATAGTACCTCACATCTCAATACTAACATTTAATGTAAATTACCTAAATGCTCGACTTAAAAGATATGGAATGGCAGAATGAATAAAAATTCACCAACCAAGCATCTGCTGTCTTCAAGAGAATCGCCTAACACATAAAGACACACATAAAGTTAAAAAGGTAGAAAAAGATACCCATACAAATGGACACAAAAGTGAGCAGGAATCACTATTTTTATATCAGACAAAACAAACTTTAGAGCAAAAGTGGTTTAAAAAGACAAAGAGAGGCATTATATAATGATAAAATAACTTGTCCAACAGTAAAATATGACAATCCTAAATATACATGCACCTAACATTGGAACTCCCAAAATTATAAAACAAACACTACTAGGCCCAAGAAATGAGATAGACAGCAACACGATAATAGTGGAGGACTTCAATAATGGCAGCACTAGACAGGTCAAGACAGAAAGTCAACAAAGAAACAATGAATTTAAATTATACCCTATAACAAATGGATTTAACAGATATTTATAGAATATTTTACCCAACAACTGCAGAATATACATTCTATCCATCAGCACATGGAACATTCTCCAAGATAGACCACCAAGATAGACCATATGATAGGCCACAAAACAAGTCTCAATAAATTTAAGAAAATTAAAATTATATTAAGTACTCTCTCAGACCACAGTAGAATAAAATTGGAAATCAACTCCAAAAGGAACCCACAAAACAATGCAAATACATGGAAATTAAATAACCTGCTCCTGAATGATCATTGGGTCAACAATGAAATCAAGATGGAAATTTAAAAATTCTTTGAACTGAATAATTGTGACACAACCTATCCAAACCTCTGGAATAGGCAAAGACAGTGTTAAGAGGAAAGTTCATAGCTTTAAATGCCTACATCAAAATGTCTGAAAGGTGCAAATAGATAACCTAAAGTCACACCTCACAGAACTGGAGAAACAAGAACAAACCAAACCCAAACCCAGCAAAAGAAAAGAAATAACAAAGATCAGAGCAGAACTAAATGAAAATGAAACAAAAAAATACAAAAGATAAATGAAACAAAAAGCTGATTATTTGAAAAGATAAATAAAATTGATAAACCATTAGTGAGATTAACCAAGAAGAGAGAAGATTCAAATAAGCAAAATGGGAGATATTACAACTGATACAAGAGAAATACAAAAGATCATTCAAGGACACTATAAACACCTTTACACAGATAAACTAGAGACCTAGAGGAGAGTGATAAATTCCTGAAAATATACAATCCTCCTACATGTAAAAAGAAAGAATGAAAACTCTGAACAGACCAATAACAAGCAGCAAGATTGAAATGGTAATTTTTGAAAATTGCCAAAAAAGAAAAAGTCCAGAACCAGATGGATTCACAACTGAATTACATAAGACATTCAAATAAGAATTGGTGGGGTGGTGCCAAAATGGCTGAAGAGCAACAGCTCCAGTATGCAGCTCCCAGCATGAGCAACGCAGAAGACGGGTGATTTCTGCATTTCCAACTGAGGTACCAGGTTCATCTCACTGGGGCTTGTCAGACAAGTGGGTGAAACCCACGGAGCAGGGTGGGGTATTGCCTCACCCGGGAAGCACAAGGGGTCGGGGAATTCCCTTTCCTAGCAAAGGGAAGCCGTGACAGAGGGCACCTGGAAAATTGGGACACTCCCACCCCAATTCGGTGCTTTTCCAATGCATAGCAAATGGGACACCAGGAGATTATATCCCATGCCTGGCTTGGAGGGTCCCACACCCCCAGAGGCTCACTCATTGCTAGCCCAGCAGTCTGAGATTGAACTGCAAGGCAGCAGCCAGGCTGGGGGAGGGGTGTCCACCATTGCTGAGGCTTGAGTAGGTAAACAAAGCCATCAAGAAGCTTGAACTGGGTGGAGCCCACCACAGCTCCAGGAGGACTGCCCGCCTCTGTAGACTCCACCTCTAGGGGCAGGGCATAGCTGAACAAAAGACAGGAGAAACTTCTGCAGACTTAAACATCCCTGTCTGACAGCTTTGAAGAGAGTAGTGGTTCTCCTAGCACGGCGTTTGAGATCTGAGAAAGAACAAACTGCCTCCTCAAGTGGTCCCTGACCCCTGAGTAGCCTAACTGGGAGGCACCTCCCAGTAGGGGGGTGACTGACACCTCATACAGCCAGTGCTCCTCTGAGATGAAGCTTCCAGAGGAAGGATAGGCAGCAACATTTGCTGTTCTGCAGCCTCCGCTGGTAATCCCCAGGCAAACAGGGTCTGGAGCGGACCTCCAGCTAACTCCAACAGACCTGCAGCTGAGTGTCCTGACTATTAGAAGGAAAATTAAAAACAGAAAGGACATCTACACCAAAACCTCATCCGTACGTCACCATCATCAAAGAACAAAGGTAGATAAAACCACAAAGATGGGGAGAAACCAGAGCAGAAAAGCTGAAAATTCTAAAAATCAGAGTGCCTCTTCTCATCAAAAGGAACACAGCTCCTCGCCAGCAACTGAACAAAGCTGGATAGAGAATGACTTTGACAAGTCAAGAGAAGAAAGCTTCAGAAGATCAGCAATAACAAACTTCTCTGAGCTAAAGGAAGATGTTTGAACCCATCGCAAAGAAGCTAAAAACCTTGGAAAAAGAGTAGATGAGCGGCTAACTAGAATAAACAATGTAGAGAAGTCCTTAAATGACCTGATGGAGGTGAAAACCATGGCACAAGAACTACATGACAAATTCTCAAGTAGCAGATTTGATCAAATGGAAGAAAGAGTATCAGTGACTGAAGATCAAATGAATGAAATGAAGCAAGAAGTTTAGAGAAAAAAGAGTAAAAAGAAATGAACAAAGCCGCCAAGAAATATGGGACTACGTGAAAAGACCAAACCTACATCTGATTGGTGTACCTGAAAGTGACAGGGAGAATGGAACCAAGTTGGAAAACACCCTTCAGGATATCATCCAGGAGAACTTCCCCAACCTAGTGAGGCAAGCCAACATTCAAATTCAGGAAATACAGAGAACACCACAAAGAAAATCCTCGAGAAGACCAACTACAAGACACATAATTGTTAGATTCATCAAAGTTGGAACAAAGGAAAAAATGTTAAGGGCAGCCAGAGAGAAAGGTCGGGTCACCCATAAAGGGAAGCCCATCAGACTAACAGTGGATCTCTCAGCAGAAACTCTACAAGACAGAAGAGAGTGGGGGCCAATATTCAACATTCTTAAAGAAAAGAATTTTCAACCCAGAATTTCATATCCAGCCAAACTAAGCTTCATAAGTAATAGAGAAATAAAATACTTTACAGACAAACAAATGCTGAGAGATTTTCTCACCACCAGGCCTGCCTTACAAGAGCTCCTGAAGGAAGCACTAAACATGGAAAGGAATAACTGGTACCAGCCACTGCAAAAATATGGCAAATAAGACCATCAATACTAGGAAGAAACTGAATCAACTAATGAGCAACATAACCAGCTAACACCATAATGACAGGATCAAATTCACACATAACAATATCAACCTTAAATGTAAATGGGCTAGATGTTCCAATTAAAAGACACAGACTTGCAAATGGGATAAAGAGTCAAGACCCATCAGTTTGATGTATTCAGGAGACCCATCTCATGTGCAGAGACACACATAGGCTCAAAATAAAGGGATGCAGGAAGATCTACCAAGCAAATGGAAAACATAAAAAAAGCAGGGATTGCAATCCTAGTCTCTGATAAAACAGACTTTAAACCAACGAAGATCAAAAAAGACAAAGAAGGCCATTACATAATGGTAAAGGGATCAATTCAACAAGAAGAGCTAACTATCCTAAATATATATGCATTCAATACAGGAACACCCAGATTCATAAAGCAAGTCCTGAGATACCTAAAAAGAGAGTTAGACTCCCACACAATAATAATGGGAGACTTTAACACCCCACTGTCAACATTAGAAAGATCAACCAGACAGAAAGTTGACAATGATATCCAGGAATTGAACTCAGCTCTGCACCAAGCAGACCTAATAGACATCTACAGAACTCTCCACCCCAAAACAACAGAATATTCATTCTTCTCAGCACCACATCACACTTATTCCAAAATTGACCACATGGTTGGAAGTAAAGCATTCTTCAACAAATGTAAAAGAATAGAAATTATAACAAACTGTCTCTCAGACTACGGTGCAATCAAACTAGAACTCAGGATTAAGAAACTCACTCAAAATCGCTCACCTACATGAAAACTGAACAACCTGCTCCTGAATGACTACTGGGTACAAAACAAAATGAAGGCAGAAATAAAGATGTTCTCTGAAAACAATGAGAACAAAGACACAACATACAAGAATGTCTGGGACACATTTAAAGCAGTGTGTAGAGGGAAATTTATAGCACTAAATGCCCACAAGAGAAAGCAGGAGAGATCTAAACTTGACACCCTAACATCATAATTAAAAGAACTAGAGAAGCAGGAGCAAACACATTCAAAAGCGAGAAGAAGGCAAGAAATAACTAAGATCAGAGCAGAACTGAAGGAGATAGAGACACAAAAAATCCTCCAAAAAATCAATGAATCCAGGAGCTGGTTTTTTGAAAAGATCAACAAAATTGACAGACCGCTAGCAAGACTAATAAAGAAGAAAAGAGAGAAGAATCAAATAGATGCAATAAAAAATGATAAAGGGGATATCACCACTGACCGGACAGAAATACAAACTACCATCAGAGAATACTATAAACACCTCTACGCAAATAAACTAGAAAATCTAGAAGAAATGGATAATTTCCTGGACACTTACACCCTCCCAAGACTAAATCAGGAAGATGCAGAATCCCTGAATAGACCACTAACAGGTTCTGAAATTGAGGTAATAATTAATAGCCTACCAATCAATAAAAGTCCAGGACCAAATGGATTCACAGCCGAATTCTACCAGAGGTACAAAGGGGAGATGGTTTCATTCCTTCTGAAACTATTCCAATCAACAGAAAAAGAGGGAATCCTCCCTAATTCATTTTATGAAGCCAACATCATCCTGATGCCAAAGCCTGGCAGAGTCACAACAAAAAAGAAAATTTTAGACCAATATCCCTGATGAACATCGATGCAAAAATCCTCAGTAAAATGCTGGCAAACTGAATCCAGCAGCACATCAAAAAGCTTATCCACCACGATCAAGTGGGCTTCATCCCTGGGATGCAAGGCTGGTTCAGTATATGCAAATCAATAAATATAATCCAGCATATAAACAGAACCAAAGACAAAAAACACATGATTATCTCAATAGATGCAGAAAAGGCCTTTGACAAAATTCAACGGCCCTTCATGCTAAAAATTCTCAATAAATTAGGTATTGATGGGACATATCTCAAAATAATAAGAGCTATTTATGACAAACCCACAGTCAATATTACACTGAATGGGCAAAAATTGGAAGCATTCCCTTTGAAAACTGGCACAAGATAGGGATGACTTCTCTCACTACTATTCAACAATTGCAAGTTCTGGCCAGGGCAATCAGGCAAGAGAAAGAAATAAAGGATATTCAATTAGAAAAGAGGAAGTCAAATTGTCCCTATTTGCAGATGATATGATTGTATATTTAGAAAACCCCATTTTCTCAGCCCAAAATCTCCTTAAGCTGATAAGTAACTTTAGCAAAGTCTCAGGATACAAAATCAATGTGCAAAAATCACCAGCATTCCTACACACCAATAACAGACAAACAGAGAGCCAAATCATGAATGAACTCCCATTCACAATTGTTTCCAAGAGAATAAAATACCTAGGAATCCAACTTACAAGGGATGTGAAGGACCTCTTCAAGGAGATCTACAAACCACTGCTCAGCAAAATAAAAGAGGACACTAACAAATAGAAGAACATTCCATGCTCATGGATAGGAAGAATCAATATTGTAAAAATGGCCATACGGCCCAAGGTAATTTATAGATTCAATGCCATTCCCATTAAGCTACCAATGACTTTCTTCACAGAATTGGAAAAAACTACTTAAAAGTTCATATGGAACCAAAAAGGAGCCCGCATTGCCAAGACAATCCTAAGCAAAAAGAACAAAGCTGGAGACATCATGCTACGTAACTTCAAAGTATACTACAGGGCTACAGTAACCAAAACAGCATAGTACTGGTACAAAAACAGAGATATAGAACAACGGAACAGAATAGAACCCTCGGAAATAATACCACACATCTACAACCATCTGATCTTTGACAAACCTGACAAAAACAAGAAATAGGGCAAGGATTTTCTATTTAATAAATGGTGCTGGGAAAACTGGCTAGCCATATGTGGAAACCTGAAACAGGATCCCTTCCTTACATCTTATACAAAAATCAATTCAAGATGGATTAAAGACTTCAATGTTAGACCTAAAACCATAAAAACCCTAGAAGAAAACCTAGGTAATACCATTCAGGACATAGGCATGGGCAAGGACTTCATGACTAAAATACCAAAAGCAATGGCAACAAAAGCCAAAATTGACAAGTGGAATCTAATTAAACTAAAGAGCTTCTGCACAGCAAAAGAAACTGCCATCAGAGTGAACAGGCAACCTACAGAATGGGAGAAAATTTTTGCAATCTACTCATCTGACAAAGGGCTAATATCCAGAATCTACAAAGAACTTAAACAAATTTACAAGAAAAAATCAAACAACCCCATCAAAAAGTGGGCTATGGATATGAACAGACACTTCTCAAAAGAAGACATTTATGCAGCCAACAGACATATGAAAAAATGCTCATCATCACTGGCCATCAGAAAAATGCAAATCAAAACCACAATGAGATATCATCTCACACCAGCTAGAATGGTGATCATTAAAAAGTCAGGAAACAACAGGTGCTGGAAAGCATGTGGAGAAACAGGAACACTTTTACACTGTTGGTGGGACTGTAAACTAGTTCAACCATTGTGGAAGACAGTGTGGCGATTCCTCAAGGATCTAGAACTAGAAATACCATTTGACCCAGCCATCTGATTATTGGGCATATACCCAAAGGATTATGAATCATGCTGCTATAAAGACACATGTACACATATGTTTATTGTGGCACTATTCACAATAGGAAAGACTTGGAACCAACCCAAATGTCCATCAATGATAGACTGGATTAAGAAAATGTGGCACATACACAACCATGGAATACTATGCAGACACAAAAAAGGATGAGTTCGTGTCCTTTATAGGGACATGGATGAAGCTAGAAATCATCATTCTGAGCAAACTATCGCAAGGACAGAAACCCTGCAACAAACACCGCATGTTCTCACTCATAGGTGGGAACTGAACAATGAGAACACATGGACACAGAGTGGGGAACATCACACACTGGGGCCTGCTGGCGGGTGGGGAAGTGGGGAGGGATAGCATTAGGAGATATACCTAATGTAAATGATGAGTTAATGGGTGCAGCACACCAACATGGCACATGTATACATATGCAACAAACCTGCACGTTGTGCACATGTACCCTAGAACTTAAAGTTAAAAAAAGACCCCCCCAAAAAAGAATTGTTACCAGTCCTATTGACACTATTCCACAAGATAGAAAAAAAGAGAATGCTCCCTAAGACATCCTATTAAGCCAGTATCACCCTACTACCAAAACAAGGAAAGGACATAACAAAAAAAGAAAACCACAGAACAATATACCTGATGAATATAGAAGCAAAAATCCTTAACAAAATACTAGCTAACTGAATCCAACAGCGTATCAAAAAGATAATCCACCATGATCAAGTGGGTTTCATACCAGGATGCAAGGATGGCTTAACATACACAAGTAAATAAATGTGATATACCAGATAAACTTAATTTTTTTAAAAACACATGATCATCTCAATAGACACAGAAGAAGCATTTGACAAAATTCAGCATCCCTTTATGATTAAAACCCTCAGCAAGATCAGAATCTAAGGAACATAATGTAATAAAAGCCATCTATTAAAAACCCACAGCCACCATAATACTAAATGCGGAAAAGTCAAAAGCATTCTTCCTGAGAACTGGAACAAGACAAGGATGCCCACTCTCACAACTTCTATTTAACGTAGCACTAGAAGTCCTAGTCAGAGCCATCAGACAAGAGAAGGAAATAAAGGGCATCCAAATTGACAAAGAGGAAGTCAAACTGTTGCTCTTTGCTGATCATATGATTGTATAACTAGAAAACCCTAAAGATTCATCCAAAAAGCTGCTAGAACTGATAAATGAATTCAGCAAACTTTCAGGAAACAAAATTAATATACACTAATCTGTAGCTCTGCTATACATCAATAGTGACCAAGCTGAGAATCAAATCAAGAATTCAACCCCTTTTACAATAGCTGGAAAAACAAACAAAAAAACAAAAAACAAAACAAAACAAAAACTTAGGAATATACCTAACCTAGGAGGCGAAACACCTCTACAAGGAAAACTACAAAATATTGCTGAAAGAAATCACAGATGATGCAACAAATGGAAACACGTCCCATGCTCATGGATGGGTACAGTCAATATTGTGAAAATGACCATACTGCCAAAAACAGTCTACAAATTCAATGCAATTCCCACCAAAATACCACCACCATTCTTCACAGATCCAGAAAAAACAATCCTAAAATTCATATGGAACAAAAAAACAGCCCACATAGACAAAGCAAGACTAAGCAAAGCAAACAAAGCTAGAGATATCACATTATTCAACTTCAAACTATACTATAAGGTCATAGTCACCAAAACAGCATGGTACTGGTATTAAAATAGGCACATAGACCAATGGAACAGAATAGAGAACCCAGAAATAAACCTAATACTTACAGCCAACTGATCTTTAACAAAGCAAATAAAAACGTAAAGTGGGAAAACGACACCCTATTCAACAAATGGTGCTGGGATAACTGGTAAGCCACATGTAGAAGAATGAAATTGGATCCTCATCTCTCACCCTATACAAAAATCAACTCCAAATTGATGAAAGACTTAAATCTAATACTTGAAACCATAAAAATTCTAGAAGATAACATCAGAAAAATCCTTGTAGACATTGGCTTGGGCAAAGATTTCATAACCAAGAACCCAAAAGCAAATGCAACAAAAGCAAAAATAAATAGATGGGACTTAATTAAACTAAAAAGCTTCTACACAGCAAAAGAAACAATCAGCAGAGTAAACAGACAACCCACAGAATGGGAAAAAAAATCTTCACAATCTATACATCCAACAAAGGACTAATATCCAGAATCTACAAGAAACTAACAAATTAGCAAGAAAAAAAATCCCATCAAAAAGTGGTCTAAGAACATTAATTGACAATTATAAAAAGAATATATACAAACGGACGATAAATATATGAAAAAATGCTAAACATCAGTAGTGATCAGAGAAACGCAAGTCAAAACCACAATGTGATACCACCTTTCTTCTGCAAGAATGACCATAATAAATTATTAATAATAATAATAGATGTTGGCATAGATGTGATGAAAAAGGAACACTTTTACAGTGTTGGTGGAAATGTAAACTAGTACAACCACTACGCAAAACACTGTGGAGATTCCTTAAAGAAGTAAAAGTAGGACTACCATTTGATCCAGCAATCCCACTACTGGGTATCTACCCAAAGGATAAGAAGTCCTTATATTAAAAAGATACTTGCACACATATACGCGCACACGCACACACACACACGATACTTGCACAGCACAACTAGCAATTGCAAAAATATGGTGCCAGCCTAAATGCCCATCAATCAATGAGTGGATATAGAATTGTGGATAAAGAAATACTACTCAGCCGTAAAAAGGAATGAAATAATGGCATTCATAGCAACCTGGATGAAATTTGAGATCATTATTCTAAGTGAAGTAACTCAGGAATGGAAAACCAAACATCGTATGTTCTCACTCATAAGTGATAGGTAAGCTATGTGGATGCAAAGGCATAAGAATAATACAGTGGACTTTGGGGACTTGGGAAAAAGGGTGGGAGGGGGTGAAGGATAAAATACTACATATTGGGTACAGTGTACGCTTCTCGGGTGATGGATGCACCAAAATCTCAGAAATCATCACTACAGAGCTTATTCATGTAACCAAACACCACCTGTTTCCTGAAAACCTATAACTTAAAAAAAAAAAAAAAAAAAAGGAGAAGACGCACAGAAAAAGAGGCAATGTGAGATGGAGACAGAGATTGGAGTGATTTGACCAGAAGCCAAGGAATTCCTGGAGCCACCAGAAGTTGACGAGGTAGGAAAGGATGCCTCCCTATAGCCTTTGAAGGGAGCGTGGCCTTGCCAACTGACACCTTTATTTTGAACTTCTACCTTCTAAAATGTTGAAAGAATAAATTTCTATTGTTTTATGACACCAAATTTGTGGCAATTATGATAGCTCTGGGAAATTAATAAGGGGACCATCCTTTTGTGCCTTAAATTAGCCAAGATGGTGTGACCGACTGTCACTGTGGCCCTTGTTTTTCCTGTAAGGGCAGATGTCCTGTTTGTGAAGAAGCTGTCCTATAGTGACCTCAAGACTTGGCTGTAAGTTAAGGTAAATCTCCTCTGTGCTCAAGCCAGCAACCAATCTTCAGCAGAGACTAAATGATGTGCAGGTCACATGTGAACTCTGAGTCACATTGCCTTAGATGAGAAGAAAAAAATAATGCAAGTATCTTTGACTGTTCTCTATATCTTATGGAGCTGATACTTCCATTTCATTTTACATTAAAACATAAGAGTAAGGTTAGGCTGGGCACGGTGGCTCACGCCTGTAATCCCAGCACTTTAGGAGGCCGAGGTGGGCGGATCACGAGGTCAGGAGATCAAGACCACCCTGGCTAACACGGTGAAACCCCATCTCTACCAAAAATACAAAAAAATTAGCCGGGCGTGTTGGTGGGCACCTGTAGTCCCAGCTACTCAGGAGGCTGAGGCGGGAGAATGGCGTGAACCCGGGAGGCGGAGCTTGCAGTGAGCCGAGATTGCGCCACTGCACTCCAGCCTGCGCAACAGAGCGAGACTCCGTCTCAAAAAAAAAAAAAAAAAAAAGCAAGGTTCGCCCACATAAGAGAGTCAACTCTAACTTTTCCAAGGATGTAAAAGGAGAAATAACTCTCTCAAATTACAGAAGCTATGATTCTACAAAAATCAGCTATTGGCCTTTAGCAATCTTCCCACAAGGTATCAATAATTACCTTGCTTGGACCCCGGCTGGAGGAGTCCTAAGTAGCTTATTACAAGAGAGTACCCCATTCATGCCTCTCCCTTTCTACTGTGTCAGAGAGAGGAGACTTTATTCGAGAGAGAGAGAGAGAGAGAGAATGAGAGAGAGACGGAGAGGGGGTGGGGAAGAGATAGACTGTGTGTGTGTGTGTGTGTGCACGCGCGCATGTGTGTAAGTCATAGAATAACTTGTATAGGAGCTGAGCGCTATATATATGTAGATCACATAGACAATTCATAATTTTCTCATAAACCTTGCGTGAAGTATCATTATATTTGCTTTATAGAATAGCAAACTGAGCCTTCAAAATAATGTGACAAATGTCAGAGTATACAGGGGACAACATCAGTATTTGAACCCATGCTACATAACCACAAATACTGTGTTCTTTCCACTGTTCCACACTCTACCAATGCGAATAATGCTTTAAAAATTTTAGAAAAAGTAAAATAAATAATAAATAAATGAATAAATAAATAAATAAAAGCAGGCATAGTCAGTTTAACTTTAAAATTCGGTACAGTTTTTCTAAATTTGAATCTGTCATTTATTTATAATTTCACAATGAACCCCTTGAATATTTTAATCAAGGCATATGTACTATGAACCAATTTTCCAAAAAAATACATGTTCTTACTTTCACTATGTTTGTAACATAATTTATTCATGTTAAAAGGGAGGCATGGCTGGGCACGGTGGCTCATGCCTGTAATTTCAGCACTTTGGGAGGCTGAGGTGGGTGGCTAACTTGAGGTTGGAAGTTTGAGACCAGCCTGACCAATGTGGAGAAACCCTGTCTCTACTAAAAATACAAAATTAGCCAGGCGTTGTGGTGCATGCCTGTAATCCCAGCTACTCGGGAGGCTGAGGCAGGAGAATCGCTTGAACCCAGGAGGTGGAGGTTGCAGTGAGCCGAGACCATGCTATTGCACTCCAACCTGGGCAATAAGAGCGAAACTCCCTCTCAGAAAAACAAACAAACAAAAAAAACAAAAAGGGAGGCAAGTTTTGTTCCCCCCTGTAAGAGATCATGTATATATATGGTATAGATACTCTTCTCAACATAGCTATAAAAGGCAATTAAACTGTGCCTAACAATTTTACAGTACATTTGCAGCCTCAAAAAGAACAAGGTTATATATGTTACCCCTTTTTATCGGATCTTTCTGAGATCAGAAAGGAATAATTTTTCATTGATTAAGACACAGTAAATCTCCCACATACTAATTTATTGAGCTATGAAACCACTGCAATCGTTTTTCTGCTATCGCTCATTCATGCACAAAAAGAGAAGTATAGATGCCAACTTAGGAAAAAAAAAAGACTTGATACGAAGAAATATTTGTGTTTATTTTGGAGTAAGAGCTACTAAAAAACCCACCCATATAATATCAACAGTAAACACACACACACAAACAGGCAAACACATACACACACGCTTATTATCTGTAATATTTTCCTTTCATTCAATAATGATTCTGTAAAAGAAAACTATTACTAAACAGTCTGAAAATACAATGCATCAGAAGCTAAGAACAAATCTATGCATTGTACTTGCAGTAAAGCCAAGCATAAAAGAAACATATCATATATTTGACTCTGCAGCAAGTGTGTACTAGGCTAGAATGGGTAAGAACATCTACGTAAAATGTACTACTCAATGTATAGTGTATGCAACTGAAGAATCACCATTACTCAGTAAATACACATTTACTAAAAATACAATGAACAGTAAGACTACCAGAGAAAAAATAAATAAGAAAATACTAGCCAGGCACGGTGGTTCACCCCCGTAATTCCAGACATTGGCAGGCTGAGGCGGGTGGATTGCCTGATGTCAGGAGTTCAAGACCAGCCTGTCCAACATGGTGAAACCCCATCTCTACTAAAAATACAAAACTTAGCTAGGTATGGTGGTGAATGCCTATAGTCCCAGCTACTCAGGAGGCTGAAGCACGAGAATAGCTTGAACCCAGAAGGCGGAGGTTGCAGTGAGCCGTGAGCTGAGATTGCACCACTGCACTCCAGTCTGGGGGGGAGAGCGAAACTTCATCTCAAAAAATAAAAAAATTTAAAAAATTAAAGAAACTATACTCTGTTAATAGATTTCAAAGTTAAAAAAGATTATAAACTTACAGAATTAAAATAGACTAATGTAACTGCATATACAGACATATTTGAAGTCTCATATAAATTAATTTCTTTAGACTTCATCACATAGTAACTGAACCCAGGGCTAGGTACAGGGAAAACAGAGGTGAATGGGAGAGACAAGATGTCTCTCTGCATGCTTACCGAACCTTTATGCATAAAGCTCTAAGAACATGTACGGACATCAAAAAGGCTAAGATGAACAAACATGAAGGGTGATGAGACAGGTGCCGAGGATTTAGTGGTGACCCACTAGACTCCAGTGTACAGTGATACCTATTAAGCTAATAGTATCAACAATTCCTATACTTTTGTTCAGCTTTAATGAGATACATAATACACAAGGGTCTCTACTAATTATCCTGGACCTTTGTTTATATAACCACTATACTACTGCCATACGAATTTTCTTTAGCTATAAACTGGCAGGGGAGAGGGTAAACAGTGCCTAATTTGGCTAATCAGCTACTTTTGATTTCCCTGATAACATCCTTAGATACACAGAACCATGCCTCATAGTTCCATGTAGGATCTAGAGTGTCTAATTGCCCAGGGGCCCTGTGAATAACACAAAGACTGCATTTCCCAGCCCTCCTCACAGTTAGAGGGAACCATGTGGTTGAGTTATAACCAACAGAATATAGATGGAAGTGATGTATGCCACTTCAAATCCTGCCTCCTAAAGTCTGCTGCACAAGAGACCACTCTCTCTTTTTCTATGCACTGCCTGTAGGATAGCAGGGTGAGCTGGTACCTAAATGTTGAAGATGACAGCATTAAAGCAAGAGAAGCTTCTGGATCTGTTAATGACCAGATGGTACAAAACTTTCTGTACCATTTTTCATCATGGACCAGGATCAAAGAGTGTCCTCCTTAGTCCTTGGTCACTTCAGATTAGTCTAGCAACCAAATTCCTAAAAGCTCGATAACCAATATCATGTTATTATTGTCTATAAAGAACTACGATACAGAAAAATTCAGAGTAGAAAGAACATGTAACAAATTTTTCAAAGGAAAAGTAACGTGAAAGCTGACATCCTTTCTTGAGGCAAAATTGTTCTTTTCTAAGTCCATATTGTTGCCTATGCTATTCTCCACCACTCCTATAACCATTTTGCAACTATCAACCCACTCCTACTGCCTGTGCCAGCTACTGATCTGTCTTATATTGTTTTTATCAACTTATGTCCTTTCAGACCCAATCCTGAAATCACCTTCTCAGGAAGTCTTCCTTAAGTCACCTCCCCATCCTATCTTCGTTTCTTCCCTTTACATTGTCTCTGTATCCCTGGCATCTAAACATATTCAATTAAAGTGAAACATCCCCCAATTAGTGCTTCAAAGGCAGGAATCGTCAATGGTGGTATCTTTAAAACAGAGTCCAAAACTGTGCTCAAAGTAGCTATTCATAACTGTTTATTGAATTAATTCTAGGTAACTGGCATTATTATATAATCAAGTTTTTGTTTAAAACTTTTATTTTTGTCCGGGTGCGGTGGCTCAGGCCTGTAATCCCAGCACTTTGGGGGGCCAAGATGGGCAGATCATGAGATCAGGAGACCAAGACCATGGTGAAACCCCTTCTCTACTAAAAATACAAAAAATTAGCCAGGCGTGGTGGCAGGCGCCTGAAGTCCCAGCTACTCGGGAGGCTATGGGAGGAGAATGGCATGAATCCGGGAGGCGGAGGTTGCAGTGAGCCGAGATTAGGCCACTGCACTCCAGCCTGGGCAACAGCGAGACTCTATCTCAAACAAACACACAAATAAACAAAAAACCAACCAAACAAAAAAATTTAATTTTTATCTTCCCAACAAAATTTCAAGCTGCTTGAAGACAGAGTTTATTGAAGACAGGGTTTATTATTTACCTTTTTCCCCATAAGCCTACTTCTGTATCTTGTATCATGTAGATAATCAAATAAGCATATTAAACAACAACCTGGAATTCATTCTTTGTATTTTTCCAAATGCTGAGACATAAATTAGATAACTAACATTAATTTAGGGACAAAAGGAAAATGTAGGCATTCTAGTTATTAATATATGTCTTTTCCTCTAATTCTGAGATATTTTCCTGGGCCATGGGTGAAAAGAAAATATTAGAAATATTCGGGAACATGTACTGAAGGAATACTCTGAAAACAGTGCCACTATTTCATATAGAAAATTAAAATAAAAGTCATTCTTTCCATTTTTAACTGATACATAATTAACCCCCATCAGAAGGTTATAATTTTGTTCATAATTTTTTATTTCCCATTACTTCTAACACTAGTCATTTCTCCTTATATTACTCCATACTTTGCCTACCACATAAGCATTACCCTCCATTGGCAAGAGTATCCCTATTATGAGAAAAAGAATTTCAAGCTACTTTAGTGTTACACTTCTTAAGGTCATCAAAATTTCTTCAATTAATTTTTGATATCCTATCTTCTAATTTTAATTTGGACTCATATATATATAATTTCCATATACGCACACATATACACATATACACACACATAAACGTGCACGCCCCCGCGTGCACACACACACACAAACACACATACACACACACATAAATGTATGATTTCCCCATAAAACGAGGTTATTCATGAATAGGTGAGTATTTCATTAGACATGACAATAAATTTCTCATTTACCTTTATGAATTGGCATTCTAGGATATTCATCAATAACTGTGAAATATGTTAAACATGTGCTTTCACACAGAGACACTGAGCTACTGGCTGCATGCTAACAATGTAGATTATGGTCAACTGGACACGATAAGTAAAACCACCCAATAAGGAACCTCATGTTGGCCATCTAAGGTTCCTCTCAGGAGATATCTACTCTATTACACAGTTTAAATATCTGAAGCACCTGATAAGCTGCTGTTGTGTACTACTGCTTACTTATTTCAGGACTTATCTGCTGGAGAGGTAGTTAGGTAAACTAGATAATGTTTAAGATTCCTCCCTATCTCAAGGATCCATGTCTCTAGGCTATAGGAACCTCCAACAGAGACTATGATTTACTCTTTTTTGTATCCCCCTACAATCTAACATTGTTCTAAATAGAATAATCAATATGAACTAGTTGAATTGTTTATTGATTTATCTTCGGCTCTAAACTTTCTGTTCTCCTTTATCCTATTAGCTTTGAGGAGGGTATGGAGACTAGAAGTGATGGGAAGGGGAAAGTGTACTCAACAGACTGAATACTATGTGTCAGGCACTCAGGTACTTAATCCTAACAATTTTGGAGATAGATGCTATTTTATTTCCATTTCACCAATGAAGAATTTATAGTTCAGTTCAATTATTTCAGAATCACAATGGTAGCAATATAAACACCATTGGCAGTATTTGAATTCAGGATTGCCTATTTAACCCTCCTGGCAATCCTCTGCCAATCTCTGCACTGTTTACCACCAGCAACTTGCAGAATTCCAGCACAAAATCAAGCCAGTAAGTAATTTACAAGGTAAGTAGTTCTAAGGTTATTCTTTGAGCTAACAGGAACTCTTAATAAGCTGGTAATCATGTCGAACTTTACAGTGTCTTTTACTCCTCATACTCACCTGAAACTTTGGGACAATTGTTTAGTAGGAGGCTCACCTTAAGCGTTTTTATTTTAAAACTACATCTATCTCATCTGTTTAAGAGGGTCAACTCACATGCCTTTGCTTTCCCTGGATTAGAAGGCAAGAATGTAGTAATCAGAATAGATATTTTTAGGGTTCACGATCTGAATGATAGAATAGTTCTGGCAGTGACATCTTTAGTATACGACTAAGTAAATGAGCTGCTGAAGCACACGGGAGAAACTATTATTTGCTGTGGATGTGATATGTATTTAATCATTACTACAGGTAAGTGAGATATACTATTATTATCATTCTACAAGCAAAGAAAATAAGGCAAGAAGAGGTTATGAAACTTGTCCAAGGTCACATAGCTACAACCCAGTCTGTATTCAGATATCAGTCTTTTCAACATCTATGCTCTATTCTCTCCAGTGAAAAAGATGATTCAAATAATGGAAACCAAAGTAGAGTGAGACTACGGAAATAGATGCATCATCAAGATGATAGCTTAGAAAAAGACTATTAATCAAGTTGAAAGATACACAATAAATACCAATCAATATATAAGAAGTTTGTTGGAGTTTTTTGGACACTAGTAAGCAAAATAAACTGAATTTAAAACAGAGACTTCCAGAATATGTCAAATTTTCCCAAAGGCCAGTGAGGTTATTTTTTTCCTTTTGCGTTTCCCAGAGGTAATTAAATTCAGTTACCTATCATCACTGAGAAATACGTTTCAAAATGTAGTTTTACTTGCTTTGTGATAGTAATACCTCCTTAGCAAGAAAGTTGTCAACTCTTAATTTCACTCCCACTACAAAAAAAAAAAAAAAATCAGTTTTTCATTTCTATCAGGGAGGAACTTTATTAGTTTTGTAAATTTTTAAATCTAGCTGTATTACTTTGGTTAATCTCTCCTAGGGGATACTATCTAGAATCAATTGGAATACAGAGTATAAGACACATAAATCAATCTATAATCATCACATTGAATAAATATGTATTATTCTTTGAGGTCCAAAAGCCCAATCAAGTTATCATTTTTACAATGGCATATCTCTTAGTTATTCATCAAACACTGTAATCTCTAACTGTCATGAAGCCACAACATGTCCTCTTCCTGTTCACCATCATCACATTCTACTTTTTCTGCATTTCTCATATGAGTTCAGCATAGCAAGCTTAGACACTTTCCTAAACAATTGGCCACACTGGGATAACATATCAATCATCACTATTTAAAACTTACTTTTAGTACTGAGAGTAATGAGGAAATTTCCTTTTTATAAGTCAATAATTGCTGCCTAACATGCAAAACATATTAACTTTGTAACTCTAATTTTAAAATATTTTCACCAATTCATCATACACATATGTAGTTATATACATGTGTGTTTAATATATTTCATGAAACAACATATATAGAGAAAATTCCATAAATGGCTGACTGAATTACAGTGTATTATAAAGCCACACCCATATAAATACCTCCTAGATCAAGAGACAGACTATCAGCATTTTGCAAATTCTTTTTGAAATAATACAACTAGATAATAATAATCAATGACTGCTAAACTTACTGAGAGACAAATGGATGTTACATTCTTTCTAACAGACGTAAACAACATCATCTATGAAGCATTCCCTCCTCGACCCCCAACTCCTGATCCAAAATGGAATCTGAAACACATCAAACTCTAGGGGGAGAATACTCTAACTTCCAGTTACAAGAACTATAACGGACAGAGGAACATATTAAACACCAGAGAGATGTAATAAGCAAATAAGTCTGTAGAAAACACCATAGGACAAATGGCCTAGTTTCTTCCAATAACAAAAACAAAATGTAAAACAAAAAAGGTAAAGGAAGGAAATGGGAGCTTAAAGATGAAAAGAGACTTAAGTATAAAGCGACTATATACATTTTTCACCCAACACAGGATATTTCAGAAACAGAAAAGGGATGTTATTGAAAATGGGATTCTGGACAATCTAGAATGCACAGTCACCGCACTCGAGGAATAGTAGCCAAATATAAGAGGTGATACATTTTGTGGATACTAATTTGAACAAACCAACCACTGAAATAATTGTGAATATCAGTAAAATTTGAACACTGGGTAACTAATGATGTTATGAAATTAACATTAAGCTTCTGGATGTGATAATGGTTTTATGAATGCATGTTTTTAATATCTTATCTTTTATAGATACATATAAATATTTACCCATAAAATAATATGATGTGTGGGATTTGCTCCAAAATGATACATGTTATGGGTATAAGAGTAATAGGATAGTAGAGCTGAAATAAGATGATCACTTTGAAACTGGTGGTAAGCATATGGAAGTTTATCAAATTGTTTTATATGCTTTTACTTATGTTTGAATTTCTCCATAATTTTTCACCTTGATATTTAGTAAAAAAAAATTATCATCAGTACCTTAGACTTCTCCCATATGCCCACTCCCATCACACCACTCTTGTTCTTCTGTAACCACCATTCTGATTTTATGATTATTACATCCTGCTTTTTTTGGACTTTTAGAGAGATGTACTCATTACTAAACATAACACAGTATTATGTTCCACATTTGTCTATATATGGAAGTATGCAGTGCATATTATTTTGTGTATGTTTAAATATACATTACATAGATTATATAATGTTGATGGATATCACTCCAGGATTGTCATTTTCATTGCTGTATTAGATCTCATTGTGTTACCCTCACTATATATATTCTCCAATCATTCTAGGATGATTGGACATTTGGATCCTTTGTAGTTATTAACTGTTACAGACAACATGGGGACACATGTGCAAATATTTTTTTTTTTTTTTTTTTTTGAGATGGAGTCTCGCTCTGTCGCCCAGGCTGGAGTGCAGTGGTGCGATCTCGGCTCACTGCAAGCTCCACCTCCCGGTTTCAAGCCATTCTCCTGCCTCAGTCTCCTGAGTAGCTGGGACTACAGGCGCCTGCCACCACACCTGGCTAATTTTTTTTGTATTTTTAGTAGAGACGGGGTTTCACCATGGTCTCGATCTCTTGATCTCGTGATCCGCCCACCTCGGCCTTCCAAAGTGGTGGGATTACAGGCGTGAGCCACCGCGCCCAGCCCATATGTGCAAATATTTCTAAGAGGTTTGTATCCTGGAATGGAATTACTAGATCAAAGTGTATGCATATCTTCAACTTTGGTAGATGATCTCAGTTTACCAAATTGGTTGTTTTAATTCATATTTCCACTAGGTGGATAGGAGAATTTGTATGGCTAACAGTATTATGCTGATTCTTAATTTTCGTCATTCTGATGGATGTGTAGTGGCATCTCACTGTACTTTAATTTGAATTAGCAGTTAAGTACCTTTCCCCTTTGTTCATTGGCCATTTTTATATCTCTTTGGTAAAAAGCCTGTTCACAAGACATCCATTTTTTTAAAGGACTGTAATCTTTTTTCTTATAGAGGGTTTTAAAAAAAATAGGATATAAGCATTTTTTTTCAGGTATAGTGTTTAGAAATAAACACTTCCACTCCACGAGCCATCTTTTCACTCTTTAATAAGAGCACTGATTGATAAGCAGAACTCTTAATTTTCATATTGTTTTGGTTTGGGTCTTTCTAAAAACCAAGACAAACACCTGTGTACAGGTAGTCTAAGTGGGAAATGATCCTATGAAACAGAGGTGAAGGAATAGGGAGAATTCAGGCAGAAAGAAAAGCCAATGTTAAGGTTGTTGTTGATATTACTGTTGGAAGTAGGGCTTCATTCTGGCAGAACCTCCTGTGAATTGTACAAAATGCCTCTCAGCACTATCTGTCTCAAAGACAGGAGATGGAAGCATTTATCCCATTTCTCGCCTTGCTGCTTGAGATTATGCTTAGGGGTCTTAATCCCACCCTCCAAGACTGTATTTTCACACTAGCCAAGACAGTCCCTGGTGCTGCTAAATTTAAGCCATGGAACAAAAACCATGTTACTTGAGGAGAGATGCTGTCAGAGGTGAGTCTGAGTCAGCACAGAACTCTCTAACCACTGGCTGTGGTTAAAATTAGAGATGAGTCAAGGGAATGTGACATTGGAACCAGTGACAATAACTAAAAAGTAGTCCAATTTATTAATATTTTCCTTTATAGTTAATGCATTTTATGTACTACTTAAAAAACATTTCCTATCCCGAGATCATGGAGATATTCTCCTATATCATTTTTAAAGCATTATTTTTTTTGCCTTGACATTTGAGTGTGTAGCCCTAACTGGAATTATTTTTTATTAGAGTTAGATGTAAGGTCGACTTTCACTTTTTTCCATATTAGTATTCAATTCTCTCTGTTTCATTTACTTGAAAAGATAAAATTTTCCCCACAGTGCCACATCTGCATTAGTCTAGTACCCATATGTGTGGCTGTGTGTGGTGGTCTAAAGACGACAGCAAATTCTTTGTCACTCTTCCTATTGAGAGGCAAAATATATCCACTCCTCTTGAGTATGGGCTAACTCTGCAACCTTAGTTGATCATCAGAATGTGGCAAAAGTAATGCTGCATGACTTCCAAGACTAAATCTTAAGAAATGGCTAGTATCTGCTTTTGTGTGCTCGGAACACTCCCTCTGGGAACCCAGCTGTCATCTTACGAGAAGTCCAAGCCACATGGAGAAGACAAATGAAGGAGATCTGAGGTATTGTCATCAACAAAACGAACAATCTCCCAGCCAACAGCCAGAACCAAATACCAGACATGTGAACAAGCCATCTAGAAAGTTCCATATCTATTACGGAAAAACTACAGCTCCAGCTGACACCATATGAAGCAAAAGAACCATCTTACTAAGTCTACACAATCATGAGAGAAAACAAATGATTGTGAGTTTAAGACACTAAATTTTGGGATGGTTTGTTATGTAGATATAGATAATCAAAACAATATGTTTCTGGGCTCTCTGTTCTTCTCCACTGGTCTATTTGTCTATTTTTTTCACACTGTGTTAATTCCTGTAGCTTTATAGTAAATTGTAATACCTGGTGGAGCAAGTCTTCCTGCATTCTTCTTCACCAAGATTGCCCTGTCTATTTTGACACTGAATTTTTATGTAGATTTTATTATTAGCTTTCAAGTTTAACAAAATACCTGTCAGGATTTTGAATTGAATTCATAAAAAAATTTGGGGGGAATTAATAATTTTACAATATTGAATCTTTGAATCATGCTACAATTCTCCATTTATATAGGACTTCTTTAGTGTCTACAAATAATATTTTATGGTTTCTGTATAGGTCTTCTACGTCTTTTGTTAGATATGTATCTAGTCACTTAATATTTTTATGTTATTGTAAAAATATAAATTGTATTTTACCTGATTGTTGCTGGTATATAGGAATACAATTGATTTTTTATGTTACTCACTCTTGTATTCAGCAACCATGTTAAATTTACATATTACTCCTGAAGATATTTCTACAGATTTTTTATTTGATTTGTACCCAATCATATCAGATTCAATAAAATGTTTACTCTTTTAAAACCAATTTCCTTTATTTATTTATCTATTTATTCTCCTTATCATAAGCACATTACAACATTGAATAGATGTGAGGATAGCAGTATTCTATCACTCTTAATCTCAGACAAAAGGATTCTAACATTTCACTATTAGGTATAATTTTCCTGTAAAGCTTTTTAATCTCATGTCTGATTAAGAACTAAGAACATATACATAAATGAATGTTGACATATCACATGCTTTTGCTCACTCCGTTGAGATTATCATGTGATTTTTCTCTTTATTTTTAAATTAATTACATTAATTGATGTTTAAATGTTAAATCAACCTTGAATTTCTGGAATAAATCCTACTCAGTCCTGGTGTTATTCTTTTTATATATTGCTGGATAAAATGTACTAATATTTTCTTTAAGATAAATTATATAATTAATTATACTATAAATATCATAGTGAATTTATCTGCTTTTGGTATCAAAGTTAAAGGTATCATGGCATGTGCTTCTGGCTTCCAGTGTTTCTGTTGACAAGCAAGATGGCAGTCTAATTAATGCTTCTGTGGGGTAATTTTTTAAAATGGCATTTAAAAAGTAATCATGGCAGGGTGCAGTGGCTCACATCTGTAATCCCAGTGAGAGGTGACAACATGCTAGTAGCCTTTGCTCTTGGTGCTGCCTCGGCCTCGGAGTCCACTCTTGTGGCACTTGAGGAGCCCTTCAGCCTGCCAGGGCACAGTGGGAGCCCCTCTCTGGGCTGGCCGAGGCCAGAGCTGGCTCCCTCTACTTGCGGGTAGGTGTGGAGGGAGAGGCCTGGACGGAACCGGGGCTCTGTGCTGCGAGCGCAGGCCAGCGCCAGTTCTGGGTGGGTGTGGGCTCAAGGGGCCCCACACTCTGAGCCGCCGGTTGGTGCCGCTGGCCCGGGAAGTGAGGGGCTTAGCACCCGGGCCAGCAGCTGCAGAGGGTGTGCTGGGTCCCCCAACAGTGCCAGCCTGCTGGCACTGCGATGAAATTCTCACCGGGGCCCAGCTGCCTCCCCGTGGGGCATGGCTGGGGACCTGCAGCCTGCCATGCCAGAGCCTCCCCTCCTGGCCATGGGCTCCTGCGCAGCCGGAGCCTCCCCGACCAGCACCTACTAGCGGCCACCCCCTATGCTGCGGCCCCGGGTCCCATCAACCACCCAAGGGCTGAGGACTGCAGGCGTGCAGCCCGGGACTGGGGGGCAGCTCTGCTCCTGACCCTGGTGCAGGATCCACTAGGGGAAACCAGCTGGGCTCCTGAGTCACGTGGGGACCTGGAGAACTTTTATGTCTAGCTAGAGGATTGTAATCGCACCAATCAGTACTCTGTGTCTAGCTCAAGGTTTGTAAATACACCAATCAGTACTCTGTATCTAGCTAACCTAGTGGGGACTTGGAGAACTTTTCTGTCTAGCACTAGGTGTCTACATCTGAAGGAACAAACTCCGGACACACCATATTTAAGAACTGTAACACTCATCACGAGGGTCAGAGGCTTCATTCTTGAAGTCAGCGAGACCAAGAACCCACCAATTTCAGACACACCAGCACTTTGGGAGGCCAAGGTGGGTGGATCACCTGAAGTCGGGAGTTCAAGACCAGCCTGAACAACATGGAGAAACTTTGTCTCTACTAAAAATACAAAATTAGCCAGGTATGATGGGATATGCCTATAATCCCAACTACTCAGGAAGCTGAGGCAGGAGAACTGCTTGAACCCAGGAGGCAGAGGTTGTGGTGAGCCAAGATCACACCATTGCACTCCAGCCTGTGCAACAAGAGCAAAACTCTGTCTCAAAAAAAGAGAAAAAAAGCAATCACAACAACTAGAACTTGAGGGCATTTGGGTGAGCCAGACACTCTCTACTTATTTTCCCCTTAAGACATTTTCAAATTTGCAGCACAGGCCACAGAGGCAGAGTAGAAAGTGATATCCTAATGGTCTAGAGCCTTCCTCAGTCTCCAGGATGTGCAGAAACAAAAAAACTAGAGTGTGGAACTGTGGGGCTTCTGTCAGGATGGTGGGAGAAATTGTAAAATTATAGGAAATAAACACAAATCCTTCTGGAAGGCCTAGGGGTTTGCATAGCTTCAGTAAAGTGTTTGGCTGAAGGCAGCTGAATTCTCTTAAAAGCTTAGGATGCAGATACAGAAGAATGTAGAGGAGTTTATCTAAATAACTTGTTTACTCATGTGGTCCTGAAACTAACCTTCGATGATTTGCGAGCAGGATGGCTCTCTCTGTGGGAGAGCGACCAGGTTAATTATCCTCTAATAGTGTTGACTCAAAACCTTTGTCATTTAATGTGTGCTCAATAAATGCCAGGAGGGCCAGTGAGTCAGGGCTGTGTTTGCAACTCTTTACAGCACCCTCCTTGGTGTCTGCAAGTGGCCTGGGCCCTCAACCAGACTGACAGGTAAAATATCTGTGTCAGTGTACGCTATTCATCTGTCGTTGGGTCAAGGTCTGTGGGACAGACCCCCACATGGAACTACCAAAGCAGTCAGGACTTAATGGTCTGAGATCCTGAAGAAAGGGATTACTGCAAAGAAATGACCCCAACATTCTGCACTTCTTTTCTACTCGAGGCACTTGCTGAATCTTAAGTTCAAATCAGTATCTGACCTTTACCTTTCCTACAACCTCTTTTCAAAACACTTTCTCCCTGTGATCCAGCCATAATAGCTACCCCTCATTCTCCTTTCCAGTTTCCTGAGTGCACTGTTCTCTCTTGCTTTCCCACCACAAGATTATTTGTTCTGCTCCAGTTTGATGGAATTATTACTTTCTATTCGCCCTTAAAGTTACCTCCATTGCCACACAGAAATTGCAGGACAGGTCTAAGACACCAGCAAGAGGACATATGGATAGATTTCCAAGGTCACCCTGAAGAAATGAAAATAAGAGATAAAGAGAGAAAAGATCTCTTACATGCCAATTAGAGGAGGCCTCTGTGTGGACTGATAGGTGACTTACTGACAAGAGAAAAGATATGTTTTGTACTATCTGCTGGATTCAAGTGTACATAAACAGCAACTCATATAAATTTCTAGTGTTGCACTGTATCTACACTTCTCTCTAAATACTGTAAACATAAGTAACAACCTAAAAATCCTCAGGGAGGCTTTCCTTATAGATCCTCTCCACTCACCTTTCCCACCCAGATTAGGCCTGCCTCTTCATGATGGATAAATTTTCTTAGCACAGAATTCCCATTTTCTGTAGCATTTATCTTAGTTTATAATTCCATATTTATCAGTGTTATTATTTGCTTATTGTGTCTCCATCACTAGGCTGTCCGTGTGGCAAGACCCACGTAGGTTTCTCCCTATATTGTATTCACAGTGCCTAGTGTTGTGCCAGACACCTAATAAATATTCACATATCTGCCAAATAGATGAGGAAGCTGGCATTCATCTTGACATAATGTCAACATCTACAAGGTGAAAGGCCTGGCTAAGCTAGATTGTTTTAAACATTATGGCCTATAAATAAGGATATGGTACCTTATTAGCACCATAAAAAATAAAATCATTTTGGACAAATTTTATACGATTTGAAGCACTCAACTTATTAAACTACCTATGCAATCTTTAATAGACAATTACTGAAGGACCTTCATATACAGTCATAAAAAATACTTCATCTATGACCTCAAGGCCTTATTGAGCAAGATAAGGAATAAACAATACTCTATATCATAGAAGTACATGGCAAACAGGAAAAAGTATGGGCTTTCCTGGAGTGTATCTGGACTCATATCCCACTTCAGTTTCTTACCATCTGTGTGACAATGGAGAGTTATTTAACATTTCTGAGTACTTTATGTAAGATGAAGATAGCATTTATCTCATGGGGTTGTAATGATTACATAAAGAAATGCAATCTTCTTAGCACAGAGTTGGTACACAATAAATGCTGTGAAGCTGGTATAATTGCAGACAGAATCTGAACTTTCTAATTAGGAGACCTGGGTTAGCACTCCTGCTTGAAAATTTGTTACTGATTGACCAAGAGAAAGTTAGTTCATGAGACTCAATTTTATGAGACTCAATTCTTCTATCAGTAAATGGGCATGATAATACCAATAAATAACCTACAATTAAAATTTATCTGTAAAGTGCCTACTAAATTTTTGGCAGAAAGTAGACTTCAATAAACTGTATGAATAAGGAGGAAGGGGGTGAGAAAGGAGAGAGAGAGAAGATGTTAGGTTTGAGGTATCATATGTCCACACACAATGGAAATACATAGTAGACAATGGGAAAATATGTGTCAATAATTCAGGCAACAGGTTTAATTGAATATATGGAGTTAGATCAACAAAAGTAATTTTTCCTATTATTTTCTTTCAATACACATTATTTTCTCCAAGGTATTTATCACAATTTGTAATTGCACATTTATTTGTTTACTAGAATTTTGTCTCTTATAAATTGGTTTTTATGAGGGAGGAGTTATAACTGTTTTTTACTCCACAGAGAGCACATAGTAAGGGCTCAGCAATTATTGTTAACTGAGAACTATCAACTGAAAATCTGTATCTATAAAAGACAGGTCAGTCAGTCAGTACTCAGTGTTGGGAAAGAAGAGCTATTAGAACATGGAAATTCAAATAGAAATCAATACAGTTCGTTAAGTTAATTCCAGTTATTTTGACTTAATAAAACTGGTGAAAATATTTTAAAAGTTTAAATTAAAATATCCCCGTGAGCTGATGGTGACATGAACAACACTTATGTTAACAACATTGTCTGATGTGTAGCAAATGAACAATAAATATTATTGAATGATTGACAAATTTATGAAATCAGTTGTAGTTAATGTGTAATGTTTTTATTAAAAGTCAGTTTTTAAGATGCATTGTAAGTCATAAGAAATATTTCAAAATGTACCAGTTAACCAAGGAAAATAAAACAGAGAGAATGAGTAGAGAAAAATGCAAGAATTGCAACTATTGTCAAACATAGCATTAGTTGCAAAGTTCATTTTGTCTTAGAGCCACATATAGCATCAGAAAGAAAAAGAAGTTTAAATCAGGAATCCTTAGGAAAGTATTCAACATGTCACCAAAACAACAGATGGTATCCAATAGAAATAGTGATAAGAACCAACTGAAAAATAACATCAGAAAAAAGCAAAAGAAAGAAAAGGGGAAAAAATGTTGTAGCCTAGAAAATAAAATAGGCCCATGAAATGTTAGTATGCAAAAAAAAAGAAGCCAACCAATGAAACTTTTTATCCAAACATCATAAATCCTGCCAACAACAACAAAAAAACTATAAAAAAATTTTGGTTAGAGGACAAACAAAATGATTTTAATTTTTTTAATCAATGAATTAGATAATATAATGTATGTGGATTTTCATATCTTAATAAAATTTACATACTAATAAGAAATCTCTGGTTATAAAACATGTTGGAGGGAGGTAGAACACATACAAATATATAATCAATAAAATAATGAGAGAGAAAATAGTTTCTTTTTAAGTACTAAATCAATACCTAATTAAATAATTTGGAAATAATAGGAGCAAAAATTTTGTAAAGGATCTTTTTTTTTAAATTTTACTTTAAGTTCTAGGGTATATGTGCACAACGTGCAGGTTTGTTACATATGTATACATGTGCAATGTTGGTGTGCTGCACCCATTAACTCGTCATTTACATTAGGTGTATCTCCTAATGCTATCCCTCTCCCCACCCCCTCCCCACAATAGGACCCGATGTGTGATGACCCCTTCCTGTGTCCAAGTGATCTCATTGTTCAATTCCCACCTACGAGTGAGAACATGCAGTGTTTGGTTTTCTGTTCTTGCGATAGTTTGCTGAGAATGATGGTTTCCAGCTGCATCCGTGTCCCTACAAAGGACACGAACTCATCCTTTTTTATGGCTGCATAGTATTCCATGGTGTATATGTGCCACATTTTCTTAATCCAGTCTGTTATTGATGGACATTTGGGTTGACTCCAGGTCTTTGCTATTGTGAATAGTGCCACAATAAACATATGTGTGCATGTCTCTTTATAGCAGCATGACTTACAATCCTTTGGGTATATCCCCAGTAATGGAATGGCTGGATCTAATGGTATTTCTAGTTCTAGATCCTTGAGGAATGGCCACACTGTTTTCCACAATGGTTGAACTAGTTTACAGTCCCACGACAGTGTAAAAGTGTTCCTATTTCTCTACATCCTCTCCACCACCTGTTGTTTCCAGATTTTTTTAATGATTGCCATTCTAACTGGTGTGAGATGGTATCTCATTGTGGTTTTGATTTGCATTTCTCTGATAGCGAGTGATGATGAGCATTTTTTCGTGTGTCTGTTGGCTGATTGAATGTCTTCTTTTGAGAAGTGTCTGTTCATATCCTTTCCCCACTTTTTGATGGGGTTCTTTGTTTTTTTCTTGTAAATTTGATTGAGTTCTTCATAGGTTCTGGATATTAGCCCTTTGTCAGATGAGTAGATTGCAAAAATGTTCTCCCATTCTGTAGGTTGCCTGTTCACTCCGATGATAGTTTCTTTTGCTGTGCAGAAGCTCTTCAGTTTAATTAGATCCCATTTGTCAATTTTGGCTTTTGTTGCCATTGCTTTTGGTGTTGTAGACATGAAGTCCTTGCCCATGCCTATGTCCTGAATGGTATTGCCTAGGTTTTCTTCTAGGGTTTTTATGGTTTTAGGTCTAACATTTAAGTCTCTAATCCATCTTGAATTAATTTTCATATAATGCGTAAGGAAAGGATCCTGTTTCAGCTTTCTACTTATGGCTAGCCAATTTTCCCAGCACCATTTTTTAAATAGGGAATCCTTTCCCCATTTCTTGTTTTTGTCAGGTTTGTCAAAGATCTGATGGCTGGAGACATGTGGTATTATTTCTGAGGGCTCTGTTCTGTTCCACTGGTCTATATCTCTGTTATGGTACCAGTACCATGCTGTTTTGGTTACTGTAGCCTTGTAGTATAGTTTGAAGTCAGGTAGCGTGATGCCTCCAGCTTTGTTCTTTTGGCTTATATTGTGTTGGTAATGTTTTTGGTTCCATATGAACTTTAAAGCAGTTTTTTCCAATTCTGTGAAGAAACTCATTGGTAGCTTAATGGGGATGGCATTGAATCTATAAATTACCTTGGGCAGTATGGCCATTTTCACAATATTGATTCTTCCTATCCATGAGCATGGTATGTTCTTCCATTTGTTTGTGTCCTCTTATTTCACTGAGCAGTGGTTTGTAGTTCTCCTTGAAGAGGTCCTTCACATCCCTTGTAAGTTGGATTCCTAGGTATTTTATTCTCTTTGAAGCTACTGTGAATGGGAGTTCATTCATGATTTGGCTCTCTGTTTGTCTGTTACTGATGTATAAGAATGCTTGTGATTTTTGCACCTTGATTTTGTATCCTGAGACTTTGCTGAAGTTGCTTATCAGCTTAAGGAGATTTTGGACTGAGACAATGGGGTTTTCTAAATATACAATCATGTCATCTGCAAACAGGGACAATTTGACTTCTTCTTTTCCTAACTGAATACCATTTATTTCTTTCTCTTGCCTGATTGCCCTGGCCAGAACTTCCAACACTATGTTGAATAGGAGTGGTGAGAGAGGGCATTCTTGTCTTGTGCCAGTTTTCAAAGGGAGTGCTTCCAGTTTTTGCCCATTCAGTATGATATTGGCTGTGGGTTTGTCATAAATAGCTCTTACTATTTTGAGATATGTTCCATCAATACCGAATTTATTGAGAGTTTTTAGCATGAAGGGCTGTTGAATTTTGTCAGAGGCCTTTTCTGCATCTATTGAGATAATCATGTGGTTTTTGTCTTTGGTTCTGTTTATATGCTGGATTACGTTTATTAATTTGCATAAGTTGAATCAGCCTTGCATCCCAGGGATGAAGCCCACTTGAACATGGTGGATAAGCTTTTTGATGTGCTGCTGGATTCAGTTTGCCAGTATTTTATTGAAGATTTTTGCATCGATGTTCATCAGGGATATTGGTCTAAAATTCTCTTTTTTTGTTGTATCTCTTTGTTAGGCTTTGGTATCAGGATGATGTTGGCCTTATAAAATGAGTTAGGGCGGATTCCCTCTTTTTCTATTGACTGGAATAGTTTCAGGAGGAATGGTACCAGCTCCTCCTTGTACCTCTGGTAGAATTTGGCTGTGAATCCGTCTGGTCCTGGACTTTTTTTGGTTGGTAGGCTATCAATTATTGCCTCAATTTTAGAGCCTGCTATTGGTCTATTCAGGGATTCAACTTCTTCCTGGTTTAGTCCTGGGAGAATGTAAGTGTCCAGGAAATTATCCATTTCTTCTAGGCTTTCTAGTTTATTTGTGTAGAGGTGCTTATAGTATTCTCTGTTTGTAGTTTGTATTTCTGTGGGGTCGGTGGTGATATCCCTTTTATCATTTTTTATTGCATCTATTTGATTCTTCTCTCTTTTCTTCTTTATTAATCTTGCTAGCGGTCTATCAATTTTGTTGATCTTTCCAAGAAACCAGCTCCTGGATTCATTGATTTTTTGGAGGGTTTTTTGTGTCTCTATCTCCTTCAGTTCTGCTCTGATCTTATTTATTTCTTGCTTTCTGCTCGCTTTTGAATGTATTTGCTCTTGCTTCTCTAGTTCTTTCAATTGTGATGTTAGGGTGTCAATTTTAGGTCTTTCCTGCTTTCTCTTGTGGGCATTTAGTGCTATAAATTTCCCTCTACACACTGTTTTAAATGTGTCCCAGAGATTCTGGTATGATGTATCTTTCTTCTCATTGGTTTCAAAGAACATCTTTATTTCTGCCTTCATTTAATTATGTACCCAGTAGTCATTCAGGAGCAGGTTGTTCAGTTTTCATGTAGTTGAGTGGTTTTGATTGAGTTTCTTAGTCCTGAGTTCTAGTTTGATTGCACTGTGGTCTGAGAGACAGTTTGTTATAATTTCTGTTCTTTTACATTTGCTGAGGAGTGATTTACTTCCAACTATGTGGTCAATTTTGGAATAAGTGTGATGTGATGCTGAGAACAATGTATATTCTGTTGATTTGGGGACCCACTTGAGCAGGCAGTCTGTCCATTCTCAGATCTCAACCTCCGTGCTGGGAGATCCACTGCTCTCTTCAAAGCTGTCAGACAGGGGCATTTACCTCTGTTGAGGTTTCTGCTGCTTTTTGTTTAGCTATGCCCTGTCCCCAGAGGAGGAGTCTACAGAGGCAAGCCAGCCTCCTTGAGCTGTGGTGGGCTCCACCCAATTCGAGCTTCCTGGCAGCTTTGTTTACTTACTTAAGCCTCAGCAATGGCAGGTGCCCCTTCCCTAGCCTCGCTGCCACCTTGCAGTTAGATCTCAGACTGCTGTGCTAGCAATGAGGGAGTCTCCATGGGTGTGTGACCCTCTGGCCAGATGTGAGATATAATCTCCTGGTGTGCCGTTTGCTAAGACCCTTGGTAAAGCATAGTATTAGGGTGGGAGTTACCCGATTTTCCAGGTGTTGTGTGTCTCAATTTTGTTTCACTACGAAAAGGAATTCCCTTCCCCTTTGTGCTTCCCAGGTGAGGCGATGCCTCGCCCTGCTTTAGTTCTCGCTGGTCCGGCTGCACCTGCAGACCAGCGCCAACTGTCTGACACACCGCAGTGAGATGAACCTGGTACCTCAGTTGAAAATGCAGAAATCACCCATCTTCTGTGTCGCTCACGCTGTGAGCTGGAGGCTGGAGCTGTTCTTCTTGTAAAGGATCTGTTGGATTTTTTTTCTCCATATACTGATTAAGAAACCTGTCCCAAGGAATTTAAGAGTTTTACCCATGATAAAATTATCAAAATGTATGGAAAAGAAAAATTAATTCAATATAGCATGATTTTTAAATGAAATTGTCTTCTATTTATATCGAGTCTAAAATATACCTAGTAACACGCTAGGCACTTGGAGGATGAGGAAGAACAAGTCAAATATGTTTCCTGCCCTTGTAAGTTTACAGTCTAATGAAACAGGAAGTTAACAGACAAATTAATAAATAACAGATCGTGTTACATGCCGTGAAAACAGGAATAGGGTACTATAAGATAGCTAGGGGAGCCCTGAAGCCTTTTAGGATATTATAAATTGCCTGGAGAAATTAACAGCTTGGAATACAGAAGTGAAAATAGACATGTAGAGAAAATATATAGATGTATTTTTGCACTGGGATTGGTTGCTTTTTAAAAATAGATTGAATGTGGGAAGAAAATGTAAAGAAAAAACTCAAGGATGAGTTAGCAACTTGTTAGATGACTTTAGTCATTTACTACAATGGGGGACAACTGGACATAGCAATCTAGAGCATGCAGAAGCTGTAAGGATGGAAGACTTAATCTTACTGTGCTGTCATATATATTTTAAATTATTAGTGGTTGAGTTTCCTGGGAAGAAAGCATAGCAAAGGAACACAGATTCAAAATCAAATCCAGAGGAATCCCCACATGTAGTGATAGAAGTGGAAAAAACCAGGCAAACACAAGGGAAAAGAGGTAGAAGAAAATGAAGAGAGTAAGTCTTTTGTGGCTTCTTGCAAGAATCAGTCCAATTTTTAAAAGGATGGAGTGGTCAATTGTGCCAAATGCTGCCCAGAATACGCTAAGCTCACTCCCACCCGCTACAACCCACTTCTTCTGCCACTTTCAGCCTGACTCAAAAATAAAATAAATCTCTAAGTATGTTTCAAATTTATCAAACATAAATAGGTCCCAAGTATGTGGGCCTTATAAAACAGTGAGACTCACAGATAGAAGGACAATGTGAATGAATAAAAAATTGCCAATTTTCAGCTATAGATAGTAATCTGGGATAATTTAAATTAAATGAACATTTTACTACACACCAAAGTAAACTTCAGAGAGTTGTTAAAATTTTTTTAAACTTGGCTGAAAAATGAATAGAAAAGAGAACGGTGTATCAGATCTATGAAAGAATAACTTTCTCAGCTTTGAAGCAAAGAAAAAATAATGAAGGAAAAGATCAACAGATTTTAATATACATTCACTTAGAACTCCCAATCAATGAAAATTAGTAACTCAGATAAAAAGCACATGTAGGAGAAAATATTCTGAAGTTGCAATGGTTGTAGTTACTAAGACTTTACTGGATCAGTCACAAGCAGGTAACAATGGATTTATTCTTTCCCACCACTTTTCTTGATTGATCAGACCTCAAAGCCATTTGCAGTCACTTGCAGAAAGTAGAAAGTTTGATTCAGTCTAATATCAAAACTTCAAAAAACTTCAAATCATCAGCTAATGATATTCTTCTTCCCTCCTCCAGTTTTGGCCTGCCCTAGACTCAGAAACCCGCAGGAAGGAAAAGAATATAAGCAGCTTCTTCACATTTTCTTCACTCCACCTCTTTGTAACTACTCTCTAGCTGCCATTTTGGTCCTTCTAGAGCTGGGTCTGCAGGAGTGAATTAAGGGAAAGGGACAGTGTACTATGGTAATGAGCTGTCTCTGACATCAGGCCTGCTTGTTTTTTCCCAGGGCATTTTAGGAAACTTCTTGGTTCATTGAAAGCAGAGGATGTCATCTTATGCTGGCTTTTAAGACAGCCTTCCTCAGCCCCCTACCCTCTGAGGCTTCACAGTATGGATATTCTATCTATTGGAAAGTTTCCCCCAACCCAGAACACTTGTTTCTCCTGAAGGTGAGTCTTCCAGAGTAGAATCTCTTTCAAGATGATACAGTTGGATTCCCTTCATCCAGTTCATTTGGTCTCCTGGAAAACTCAAGCATCTTTTCTCTACCTGGGGATAATTCAGCTAGTTCTTCTACATTCACAGGATCTAACCAACCAAGCTGTCACTTTTGGACTCCTCAGGCCTGGGTTGGGTAGCAGTTCCTGTTTCCCTTAAATTTCAGGGGACACAGGACACTTTCCCTCTCAAAGTAGATTTGTTAAAGCTTCTCCAGCTTTGCTTGAGGGGGTGAAATATCCCTTCCACTACTCCATGAGGAGTGAGAGAGGGAATGCCACAACACACACACACAACTCACTCTCCATTTCTCTTTTACCCCAAGACAGCCTGTGTAACTGGCCTGTTGTGTATAATGTTGTTTTCACCAGTACTCTGAGACCATAAGAAAATGCACAGTTAGCATGCTGCTTCATTGTTAGGGTTGTGGTGGGTCCTTTTACATTGCTGGTAGCATTGTATATCAGTACAACCTTTTAGGAAGAATTACAAGGCCTAGTATTTCTGCTAGAAATACTACTCAAAAAAACCCATGAAAAGGTCTATGTATATAGACGTCCATTGTAGCATTCATTGTTTAAATTAGTTCCCAGATGACAAATGTCTGCTAATTCTAAATCATAAGGAGAAGTTTGTTTTCTCAGAAACTTACATTAGCAAGTATTTTACTTACCCTATCTTACTTTTAACCTTTGCATGTGAGGACCCTCACTCTTCCCCACTAGTCTTGACTTCCTAATCTTATTTTCACTGCTGTAGATCCAAATTTTGTTGGAACTTTGTTACATATGACGATTTTGTTAGTTCTCTCAAGCAACTTATGGACAACAGCAGTTACAAAGGAAAGAATGAATGAGGAAACCCCTGCAAGAACACTCAACTGTCCAAAAAGAATAGTGAAACTGCCTGAGGCAGCAGTCACTGTCACTCAAAGACATCACATTGCCCTACCCAGACCACCACAACAATTTAATCAGAATCTGTAGGGGTGATCTGAGGCTTCATAATTTCTTTTAGCCCTCCCATGGGTGATCCTAATGTGTAGCCAAATTTGAGAATCACCATTATAGAGATTATCATCTAGAGAAAAAAAGAGACAAGCAAAGGAGCACATGAATAATATATGTATTACAGAGCCAATCAAATTTTTAAAAGATGAAGAACAGATAGAAAAACATAGTATAACCTCTAAACATAGCACACAAAGGCCTTTATCATCTCATCTCTACTTACACTGTCCCATTTGTTCCTCCTTTCATGGTCCTTCCCATCCTGTGTTAGAACCACACTAACCTTTTCAGGTACCTAAACATGCTAGGCTCTCTTGGGCTCAGCCTGATTTCCTTCTTCATCTACCTAGATCATTCCTTCTCCCAGCTAACAGATGAAGTACAGTCCCCTACAAATGGCCTCTCTAACAACAGAGCAAGACTCCGTCTTAAAAAAAAAAAAAAAAAAAAACGTGTCTCTGAGCATCCAGGCTGACCTGGATGCCTATGTATATCATAATATCATAGTACTTCCTGCTAAAAACAGGTCATGTCACACTGTATTGTAACTGCTAGTTAATTTATATTTCAATTTTTATCACTTGGAAAGCAGGAACCCTATCTTCATTTCGTCTCTGAATCCTAATATCTATCAATGTGACTCACACAGAGGAAGTGTTCAATAAATGTTGGGTTGAATTTTTAAATGCATATAACATAAATAATCATCAAATACAAAATTGTAACTATGAAAACATTTTTGGATTGGAGAATTACATATTAGAAGAAGGAGGAAAAGAAAAAGTGAGTGACAGAGAAAGAAAACAAAGAAAGAAAGCAAAGAAAGAGAAAGGAGGAGAGAGGGAGGGAGGATGGAGGGAGGAAGGGAAGGAAAAAAAAAATGAACACAGAAAATCTTGTAATTGATAATAATTATAATTTCATTTAATTCACACAGAATACTCTGGGGTAAATACTCTTTTTCTTATCTCACAGATGATTAAACTAAGGCCAAGATAATTAAATCATTTGTTCAACTTTGGAAAGTTTATAAGTACTATATTCAGGTTTTGAATCAAGGTTTATATGATCAAAACCAGCTTTCATTTTCAGAACTAAAATAGTTATTTTATAACCTTGATTTAAGAGAAATTACAAAATGTTTCATAGGCTGGAGGCTACAAGCAGGGTGAAGTACCAGCAGATAAGAAAGTCAACACAGGTCTATTTTCTATAATGCTCAAAAATAAATCCACTCACATACGAATCCACAGTTGTAGTTCTTGTGGAGAAAATTCAGCAAAACCGTATTACTGAAAAAGTATCACAGTGATTAATTATTTTCTGCATTTACCATTCTATGTTTACGTCGCCAATAAAAGTCTATCACATTCAACATTATTTAACATAATTTCTTTGCTAGAGTGTTATTAATACATAACCATTCTGCAGATTCGATTTTCAGGACCAAAGCTGAATTTCCTCAATTTTCTAGGACTAAGTTCATCAAAATTGAAACAAAATAGATGGTATCCCTATCTCTGTGCTTATGGTTTGTGATAGCCTACAAACAACAAGTTGTGAGATTTCATTACATGTGTTAGCAACAAGAAACCAACAAAAGAAGCTATCTTAAATCCACAAGCAACATCTATAATATATAACCATAAGTATTAAGAAAGATGCCTTGAGAAATAGAAGAGGACACACAAAAAAATGAAAAAATATATACCATGTTCAAGGATTGGAAGAATCAATATTGTTAAAATGTCCATACTACCCAAAGCAATCTACAGATTTCATGAAATCTCCATCAAAATATTAATGACATTCTTCACAGAAACAGAAAAAAAAATCCTAAAATTTATATGGAACCACAAAATACACAGACTAGCCAAAACTATCTTAAGCAGAAAGAACAAAACTGGAGGAATCACATTACCTCACTTCAAATTTTACTACGGAGCTATGGTATTTGAAACAGCATGGTACTGACATAAAAACAAACACATAGACCAGTGGAACTGAATAGAGATCCGAGAAATAAATCCATGCGTTTATGGTGAGCTCATTTTTAACAAAGGTGCCAAGAACATATATTGAGGAAAGGACAGTCTCTTCAATAAATGGTGCTGGGAAAACTGGGTATCCAAATGCAGAAGAATGAAACTAGACCCCTATGTCTCACCATATAAAGAAACCAAACCACAATGGATTAAAATGGATTAAAGGCTTAATGCTAAGACCTCAAACTATGAAACTACTAAAAAAAAAAAAAAAAAAAAAACTTGGAGAAACTCTCCAAGACATCAGTCTGGGCAAAGACTTCTTAAGTAATATCCCACAAGCACAGGCAACCAAAGCAAAAATGGACAGATTAGATCACACCAAGCTAAACAGCTTCTGCACAGAAAAGGATACAATCAACAAAGTGAAGAGACAACCCACAGAATGGGAGAAAATATTTGCTAACTACTCATCTGAAAAGGGATTCATAATCAGAATATATAAGAAGCTCAAACAACTCTAACAAAGAAATTCTGATAATCCAATTTTTTAAATGGGCAAAAAATCTGAATAGGCATTTCTCAAAAGAAGACATACAAATGGCAAACAGGTATATGAAAAGGTGCTCAACATCACTGGTCATCAAGGAAATGTAAATCAAAACTATGAGACATCATCTCACTCCAGTTAAGATGATTTTTATCCAAAAGTCTGGCAGTGACCAATGCTGGCAAGGATGTGGAGAAAAGAGAACCTTTATATACTGTTGGTGGGAATGGAAATTAGTACAACCACTACGGAGAACAGTTTGGAAATTCCTCAGAAAACTAAAAATAGAGCTACCATATAATCTAGCAATCCCATTCCAAGGTATATACCCAAAAGAAAGGAAATCAGTACATCAAAGAGATAACTTCACTTCCATGTTTATTGCAGCACTATTCACAATAGCCAAGACTGAATCAACCTAAGTGTCAATCAACAGATGAAAAGATAAAGAAAATGTAGTATATATACACAACGGAGTACTATTCACCAAAAAAAAAAAAAAAAAAAAAAAAAAGAATGAGATCCCGTCATTTGCAACAACATGGATGGAACTGGAGGTTCCATGAAATAGAATATGAATATAGAAATAGAATATGCTACATGAAATAGCCCACCACAGAAAAACAAACATTGCATGGTCTCACTTATTTGTGAGAGCTAAAACTTAAAACAATTGAACTCATGGCAATAGAGAGTAGAAGAATGGTTACTAGAGGCTGGGAAGGGTAATGGGTAGAGGGGAGGTGGCAAGGGGTTAGGGATGGTTAATGGGTACAAATAAATTGTTAAGGTGAATACAACCTAGTATTTGCTAGCAAAATGGGGTAACTATTTTAGAAAATAATTTAATTGTACATTTTAACATAACTAAAAGAATACAGTTTAATTATTTGAAACACAAAGGGTAAATATTTGAGGTGATGGATACCCCATTTACTCTGATGTGATTATTATGAATTACATACCTGTACCAAAATATCTCATGTAACTCATAAACATGTACACATACTTTGCAACCACACAAATTAAAAAATTTTTTAAAAGCTTTTCTTAAAAAAAAAGATGCCTTGAAAATTAAGGGTAAACACCTATGATATATACATAGAGTGCAAAGCTGAATTCACTCACATTTCATTTTCTCTGGAACCTCAAAATCTGCTAAAGATGGGAGATTTCAAAAATAAGCACAAGACCCTTTATTTCTTAATTTTTTTGGAGGAAACTGAGGCTCAATACATAAGCCTATATTGTCCAAGCATGTCCAAGCATTCATGACTACAGGTAGACCAGCCAGCATTCAGCTCATTAAGAGCCAATCCTATCTTTATACTAAACTATAATGTGTCTTTCCATATTAAGTTCTCTTTTTTTATTATTAAACTTGAAGTTCTAGGGTACTTGTGCACAATGTGCAGGTTTGTTACATAGGTATACATGTGCCATGCTGGTTTGCTGCACCCATCAAATCGTCATTTACATTAGGTATTTCTCCTAATGCTATCCCTCCCCCAGCCCCCTACCCCCCGACAGGCCCCGGTGTGTGATGTTCCCCGCCCTGTGTCCAAGTGTTCTCATTGTTCAATTCCCATTTATGAGTGAGAACATGCAGTGTTTGCCATTTCTCTAGCCTTACAAAATCATAGCCCAAAACTCCTAGACATATCTGCTCTGTTTATTTTATTCCTTTTCCTCCTTTTGTCAAAAGAGAGTTTTCTTAAATCTGTATTTTGTTTTTACCTCTTGTAACGTAGAGTTTCTAGAAATGCTGTCATATTTCTCCTTATATTTTAGTTATACAATATAAACTTATATAAATATATGTAAAAATACATATAATCAACAAGTTCACACAGAACACTGTGTAAAATGATTATACTGGATTACTTATAATAGCAAATTTTTGCACTGAGATAAACAGCTCACTATTGTTATGGAACATTGACTTAGGTAAGATGAGTAAATGAGGAAATAGGCATACTGCTTGATATTGGAAACATAATGTTAGTGAATAAAAAAGGCAAAGGAAAAAAATGATTAAAGAGATAGTAAAAATGTATCTAACCATCCCCAGTGATTTATAATATTTTTACCCTGACATATAACATCTCAGGCACTAACAGAACTTGCAAGTGAAATTATTGAACCACAGCTGGCAATATTTAAGAAAATGGTCAAAAGCTGGAGGATGTTCTTGGGAACAATGGGGAAGGGAGTAGAACTGTCTACCAAGAGAGTATTCAAGTTTCTTAAACTCGAAAGCCTCTAGGGGCAGACGAGTAGTGTAAATGAGGGAGGTGGGCAACCAGGGAACGTGGTAAACTGAGAACACAGGCTCTGTCTAGAATGAGCAGCATTATTCCGTTTCAGTTAATTGTTAACATGAGGGAATGTGGGATTTAATTACCAGGTCTTATAATTTTTCAAGAGCAGTAAAAAACTCACAATTTTTATGTAAATATTGTCATCATATTGAAAAAATTAAAAAAAAAATAGATCAGATGACAAAATTCTGCCTATGCTGAATTCAGATGTCAGCCACCAATTTATAGAGGTCTGCTGTTTCTTCCAGTTGGAAATGAGAAAGATAAGCTATCCTTCAGATTTCTAAAGTTGGTATACAACAAAATGAATCAGAGATATACAAAGTCATCTTAAGGAAAGGAAAGGCTCCCAGGCAACAGCAAGACTTGACTGAATTAATGAATATACCCCAAAAAAGACTTGTTGATCCAAATATGCTTGGTATGTCTGAACACAGAAAATCACCGTCTGAGTGTAGAACACAGGAAAGAGTTTTCTGGTTCACAGACTTGAAAAATTCATTCCTAAACCAAGGTGTCCAGCTTGAGGAGATTGTTGCAGCTGCCTTCTGCCATTAAATGCTTGGTTTAATTTCATATATACCAAGCTAATCTTCTAAGTAAAATTTAATGTTCCATAAATCTATATACAGGACACCAGTCTCCATGAGAAGGAAGCATCATTATAAATTGACAAGATGATAGCACGGTTTGTACATCTCTCTCTAGGAAGACTTGTTAAAGGAAGTGTACCCCTGAGAAACAGACCCACTCACAAGGTGCTCAAAGCTAAACAACCAAATCTAGATTTTGGTAAATTCACTAAGGCATACCTTCTGAGTTGTCTTGGTGGACACTAGTAAGACTTTTTCCTATATCTACCCAAATTTACCACGCACCAATTTTTAAATTTCATTATTACAAAAAAAACTAAAACTTGTTGTTGAAGTGTTCCAATGGGAAAAAAAGAGGCCAAGAGATTCTACAAACAAAAGAATGGTGAGTTTAACATCAACCTCAAGCACAATTCCAGAAAGAAATGATAGTTTGTAAATATTTTAGAGAAATAACAACATGTATTCAGTAAGTATAATTTTAAAAATAACAATAAAGTCATTAAACTGACTGAAACATTTGAGAAATATAGTAGACAAAATGTACTTAAGTTTGAGAAATACTGACAACCAAAGAATCCTCATTAGATATTTTTAACCATTCTCCTTCATTCCTTACTTGGATAAACATAAAGAATTTTTATGACATTTTCATATCATAAGAATACATAAAGAAATATAATGGATGATTTAAGTGAGAGCAAGAATGGAATAAGTCAAAGTTATATGTATTTCCCTTAAATTTAAAATTATTCTTTCCAGTTCTTAAAACCAAATGCCTAAAATAGCATAAATTATCAAAATATATGTATAATTGGGAAATTTAAAACCTGGGAATATTTGATGGCAATAAGATCAAATTGAGTAAATACCATAATTAATGGAATCTTAGCTCAATAAAACTGAAATTTTTTTCATATAGGAAAAGGATGATAATTAGTCACTATTCTCTGTGAAGTCAAACCATGTCCAGATCTATATTTAGGCCCAAATACCATTTCTTGCAAGGCAGAAAGGCCTATGGAACACATTTGGAAGAAAGGAAACAAGATAATGAAGGGCAACCAAACCAAGTTGTGTGAAGAACAACAAAAGGAACTGAGGATATTGGTCTGTCAGATGGAGAAAATCAAACATAAGTAAGACTCATCTAACATCTAAAGATATAAGGACACAATGTGGATTTGTATAGTTTGGTCACAGGGAATAGAACCTGGAATATGGTAGGCCAATTTTTTTTTTTTTAAACTTTTCTAAGGAACTTGGTGCCTGAGGGATTTCCTCATACATATGAATATAATTTAATTTTGAAAATACCTGTTCAGGCCAGGCACGGTGGCTCACGCCTGTAATCCCATCCCGGCACTTTGGGAGGCCGAGGCGGGCGGATGAGGAGATCGAGGTCAGGAAATTGAGAGCATCCTGGCCAACATGGTGAAACCCCGTCTCTACTAAAAATACAAAATCAAAATTAGCCAGGCGTGGTGGTGGGCACCTGTAGTCCCAGCTACTTGGGAGGCTGAGGCGGGAGAATGGAGTGAACCCGGGAGGCGGAGCTTGCAGTGAGCCGAGATGGTACCACTGCACTCCAGCCTGGGTGACAGAGTGAGACTGTCTTAAAAAGAAAAAGAAAAAGAAAAAGAAAAAGAAAAAGAAAATACTTGTTCATCTGTTTTCACAATTTTGGCTTTATAAACACACTGAAATGAGTTAAATATAAATGTTTTCCATATACCAGTGCGTTTTTCTGTGCCACTAAGCATCCCATTTGGGTGATATTCTGGCAGGTGTTTTCCCCAGTAAGTAGGTGCCACACATTCTGCTAACTGCTAGAACCACCATGGTGTGCTGCTGCAGCACGTGCTCTGTGAAAGCCACAGTTGTACAATAACAAGGGAACTTACAATAAATTGTGTCCTGAAAACATAGAGCTTATTTTAGTGTTTATTTGGAGTTCTTGGTGCTTTGACTGGGTAAAGAATGAGATCCGTTTTTAGTTATAGTTACCAATTTAATCTTGAACCCTAAATTCCCTCTCGCTACTGTTTCAAGCTTATGTATTTGTTCACTAAAGAGAATAAAGACATTGTGAGGTACTCTTTTAAAGGACAGTTACCATTTGTATCTCCTTATCTGTGTGACTCAGGATATTCCCCATGCTTTAAAACCAAGTCATGATGTAGAACTAAATTATACATTGAGGCAGCCAGAGGAGTGTAACCAACACATATACTCTTCAATTTCACATGTGCGATCATCAGGTAGTATTGGACTCATTGACTGATTTTATAATAAGAAAATCATTGTAAATCTGAACATTTATGATATTTTAGGCTGGTAAAATGTCATTTTATCTGTTTAAATGCTGTAGATTCTGAATAAAATTTTATATCTAAAATGAATTTTCTGGTGTTTAAAAATGTATAGAAACCACTTGCATAATCATTAAGTTACCTTAAAACATGTAGGCCTATAATTTTATGTGATGTAATATTGATTGTAAGATAACTCTAGCTTGTCTTTACCAAGCCTTATAAATGATTTTCTAAAAAGGGATAGCCCTAACTTAATTCAAACAGTAACACAGTGTTTCAATACTCTAAGAAGAGAGATAATATTTTTTAAATGCATCTCTATGCTTATAAATCCCCATTTCTCTTTGTTTATACTTAAATTCACAACACGTAGGTCATTGAATTTTACCCTGCCCATTATGTAAATTATAAATGAGGTATAATTTAAACCTAAATTTATTTTGTTCTAATCAATTACACTATGTGTTTTAGTTTAGTTTAATGGACATAATGTGAGGGCAAGACTGTGACTACCTAACTGCAGTAAAATTAAATTGTCTCAACCTTCTGTTAAAAGGTAGTACATAGTATTTTTAGAAAGACAATAAAAGAATATAGTATCTGAAAATGAATAAAGCTACGAAGGAAGGTTTACTTCACCTTGTGGAAACTGACGGATAGGGAAGTCGACTTATTTGACCAAGCTGACTTTGGCTGTCAAGCAATTTCCTGTCCTATACAGCAATCTGGCCCAGGCCTCAGAGTCATCAGAATAAAATCTGAGAGCCATTTCACAGGAGAATCAAATAAGATTTGTAATGAAAATTTCACTGCAAAGCAAGAAAAATTCACAATAATTTTCTATAATGTAAGACTTTTTTTTAGCACTTTTATTGTTGAAGCAATTCTAAATAACAGCGTTTCTTATAATAGCATTTTTATAATAATGGTGTTTTGTAACAGAAGTGCTATTATTACAGAAATGGCATTATAATAGTGGCATTATTACTGCTGAATCTCTCCTATAACGGAAGTGCTAAACAAGCCTATCTATATTAAGGAAATTTCAAATTTCTTCCTTCTCAGAACTAAAAGTGCATTGGCCAGTCACTTTCATATGATCACATTATGAGTAATCTTATATACCTTGGCCCAACATTGAAATATATGTCCATTTCACACAAAGACTCCTAGGAAATCTGACAGTGAACTAGGAGTCAAAAGACTTGAGTTGTATTATCAAATCTAGCATTAACTACTGATTGACCTTAAGCATGCTGACTCTGACTTTCCTCTGAGCCTTTTCCTCTCATCCAAAAAAAAAAAAAAAAAAATTCCTTTATAACTCTCAGTGTAAACCTTTCCTTTACTAACTGCTCATTTGGTTCCAAATCCTAATAGAATCAATTACCTTTCTTATTTCTTTGTTTTAAACTCATTGATGTGCTATTTTTAATCAGTTGTATTCATTTTATTAGAATAAATCTAAATTCTTAAGTTAGAAGATAAATAAAAGTAAAAATTCATTTTGAAAAAAAATCTTCCCTTAAATGGTCAGCATAGAGCTCTGAATACAGTGCATAATTTTAAATTTTTAATTAAAATGCATCGGATGACAACATTCCAAAAATCCAAGCAAAATCAGAAAATAACAGGCTTTCATTCTGAAGCTAGTAGAATACTATTCAGGAAACTGAAACATTTTCAAGTTGAAGTAAAGCAATAAAATATTGAAATAATGTTGGAAATGATAAAACGATATAATGTCTAATAATAGTTACAGTTCAAAAAATTGCCTCAAAAGAAATCTTATATCTACATCAAGTATATTACTATAAATTTCACTTCTCATTCAATAAAGCATATATTGCTTTGCCATATATTTAGAGTATTCATCAAAAGAATTTTATATATGAAAGATGAATAACTAAATTTAAGTTTATAAAATTCTACTTTTCATTAAAGATATCTTGTAATCCTTTGATGATGAGCTGCCAGGAAAGAAAAGAAGACAGGAAATATTTTAAGTTCCAAAGCTACTGACCTTTTTAGCATTAAAATAAAATCCTATACATTTCCAGGTTCATACAATTAGATTACACCATCTAGTTAGGACATAGTCTGAGAAACAGTAAAGTTGGGAAATTCAATGTATTCATATCCTCTATAGGCATTTCTGCATTTTTTGACTGTCATGAATGCGCTGAATGTATATTCTGGTAAAATGAACGTATTATTGACTGCAAACAGAGAAGGTGTTTTTTTTTTTAGAATAAATACATATTCACACATGTGCATGTGCATATACACAAACACACATATATATACATATCAGACACACATACATTGCATTGCTGGCAAATAAGAGTTATCTTTGGGGCAATGACCATACCATAGTTATTAACCATGATAAATGAAAGTCATCAAGAACTATAATTTTTAAAACATAGGCAAAAAAAAAGTAGCTATAGCATTTTTAACCCAAGAAGAAGAGCAAGAAAGAAAACAAAAAGAAAGAGTAGGAAGGAGAGGAGGAGGACATAAGATTATTTCTGATAAATTACTAAGAGATGGACTCAAGGCAGGGGCTTACTAGGTGCCACTAACTGAACAAGTATACACATTCCCACACATATCTATTCAATCTTGATGAGAATGGTACTTACTTTTCAAAGTACTGGGGTCCAGTCTTCAGTGAGACATTTAGTTTTCCTCTGTTCTGAGTGGGATTGAGGTGGAAGATTGACTAAACATCTGCTTGTGTGCTAGCCCCTGTTTTAGGAGTTTGACATGTGCTATTTTATTTAATCCTTACTGCTCTCAGAGTAATAATAAATATTATTATTATCCAGTAAGAAAAATTATGTTCAGAGAAGTAAAGCCACCTATCTGCAGTCACCCAGAAGCCATGCAACAGCTTCCTAATACTAATCAGTCAACCTACATAGGTATATTGATCAAGAGGTGGGAGAGACTAGCAAAGAATGCGTGAATCTGGGCAGATCTATCCTGACTATGGAAGAGCTCCTCTAAATGCCAGGTGGAGCTGACCCACATAGCATCAAAAAGAAAAAAGATTTTAAATGTCACCAAACACAATTCCTTTATTTAGTAGATGAGAACATCAAGTATACGAAAGATAACCTACACAAAGTCTGAGCTCAGATTTGAATTTTGGGCTCCTGACAATTTGAATCTCTGTCCCCTATGGTACAGTAGCTCTTCATGGAGAACACGTGTTATCATTTGAATTGGTCCTATCTGTTGATCAGACCACACTAGACAGAAAGCTGGTCTTGAAGTCTTTTACCAGCAAATAATAATATTAAATTGAGAAAACTCTGGTGCTGGAGGCACTCAGTAGTATCATCTTACAACATTGAGAAAGTCACCTGACCACAACAGCCTCAGGTGCTTGTGTCTCAGGTAAACCAATACAGCTCCTCCTTCGAAAGCATATTGCACCACTATCTAGTACAGGAATTCCAATCTGTTTTGAGCCATGACCCTCTTCTCAGATAGTGTTTTTAAATGCATGAAAGGATATATCTATAAGATTTACATTGAAAGCCAAATATATTAACATTTCGATTTCAAAATACTATTAAAAGATACTATTTTATTGTTGCTTACTTCATCTTTTTTTTTTTTAACTTTTATCTAAACTTCAGGGGTACATGTGCAGGTTTGTTACATAGGTACACTTGTGTGACGGGGGTTTGTTGTACAGATTATTTCATCACCCAGGTATTAAGCCTAGTATCCACTGGCTATTTTTCCTGATCCTCTCCCTCTTCCCACCCTCCACCCTCTGACAGGCCCCAGTATGTGTTATTCCTCTCCTTGCGTCCAAATGTTCTCATCATTTAGCTCCCACTTATAAGTGAGACCATGTGGTGTTTGGTTTTCTGTTCTGTGTTAGTTTGCTAAGGATAATGACCTCCATCTCCATCCATGCCCCTGCAAAGGACATGATCTCATTCTTTCCTATGGCTACATAGTATTCAATGGTGTATATGTACCACAATTTCTTTATCCAGTCTATCACTGATGGGCATTTAGTTTGATTCATGTCTTTACTATTGTGAATTGTGTTGCAATGAACATATACGTCCACGTGTCTTTATAATAGAATGATTTAATGCTATTTCTGTCTTTAGGTCTTTGAGGAATTGCCACACTGTCTTCCACAATGGTAGAACTAATAACACTCCATCAACAATGTATAAGTGTTCTTTTTCTCCACAACCTTGCCCAGCGTCTGTTACTTTCTAACTTTTTAGTAAAAGGCATTCTGATTGTTGTGAGATGGTATCTCACTGTGGTTTTGATTTGCATTTTTCAAATGATCTATGATGCTAAGCTTTTTTGCATATGATTGCTAGCCACATGTGTCCTCTTTTGAAACATGTCTGTTCATGTTCTTTGCCCATCTTTTTATGGGGTTGTTTTTCTTGTAAATTAAGTTCCTTATAGATGCTGAACATTAGACCTTTGTCAGATGCATAGTTTGCAAATATTTTCTCTGATTCTATAGGTTATCTCTTTACTCTTGATAATTTCTTCTGCTGTGCAGAAGCTCTTTAGTTTAATTGGATCCTATTTGTCAATTTTTGCTTTTGTTGAGATTGCTTTTGGCATCTTCATCATGAAATTTTTGTCCATGCCTATATCCTGAATGGTATTGCCTAGGTTGTCTTCCAGGGCTTTTATAATTTGGGGCTTTCATTTAAGTTTTTAATCCGTCTTGAGTTAATTTCACTGTATCCCTGTAGTATAGTTTGAATATTGATTCTTCCTATCCATAAGCATGGAATGGTTTTTCATTTGTGTTATCTCTGACTTCCTTGAGCAATCTGTAGTTCTCCTGTAGTTTGTAGTTCTTGTAGAGATCTTTCACTTCCTTGGTTAGCTGTATTCCTATGTATTTTGTTCTTTTTGTAGCTATTGTGAATGGGAGTTTGTTCCTGATTTGGCTCTTGCCTTGACTGTTGTTGACGTATAGGGATAATAGTGATTTTTAAAAATTTAATAGCAGTATCTAACCACAATTCTAATAATGCTAACTTTGAAATAGTGATGAAGGTAAACAATTTTTTTAGTTATCTGTAATACTTGTAGTACAATATGAAAATATTAATGACTCACGTTAAATACTAAAGTCACAAGTACTGCTAACACCACTGTGGTTTGTTACCTACCTTTATAATTGAAAGAAATGCTAAATTTCATCACAAGCTAGTATAAAGATATGATTTTTACTCTCACCCTGAGTTCTACCTACACACTCCTTGTGAACCCCACATTAAAAGATTCTGATCCTAGGAAAATTTGGTGTTGACAAGGTGATTAGAAAAGAAAACATTCTGGAAGTTTTGTGTCAGTTTCTAGAAGATTGGCTCACGAAAGAACAGAATTCCTATATCTTTAAAAATCTCAATAGATCATGGCCTGGTGTCCTTATTCCAACATTACTTCAAATATTCAACATTTAAAAAGGGATCTCATGAGGTCAATGTTTGAAACAATGGAAACTTCTCTCAGAGGCAGGATCTTTGTGTGCTACAGTTCTAGATATCCAAAGAAAAGGGCGAATGATGGGAAGGAGGAATGTGAGATAGTGGGAATGATTTGATTTTTTAAAAATCATCAGGCAACACATAGAGAAGGCAAGAAGGGTACTAGAGCAATAAAGCCAATTAGTGCATCAAAGGATGAGAGCCACATTTTGAAATAAAAGGGTGATAATTTTAAGCAACAAGAGAGAGATTAGAATAGGGAAAAGGTAAGGTCATGCAGTTTAGACAAGAGATGTTAGAAAACTAAATAGCAAGCAAAAAACACTTCTATAGAAACAGCTGCCTAAATTAATCATTCCTTCATATTTGGATCCTGGTTATAAAGATTTTTGACTCACCGGTTTATTTTTGTATACTGTTACCTTTTGCTTTTGTTGTTTACAATCTTATTCCTAAATTGATTGGCTCTGTCATTTTTCAATTGTTCTTTCTTTTTATCTTTCATAATAAACAAACAACAGCCCAGTTTTTGTTCTAATCGGCTAATTCCTTTATTTTCTGCACAGGTTAATAAAGGCTCCTAAGTCAGATACTTTTGGCACATAATTTTCTCCAGTTCCCCAGTTTCTAGTTGTTCATTAGCCTTCAACATGTTGTATGCACAGTATGAGTTCACTATGCAAAAGGCCATAGTACACATGGAATTTACTTAGACTATGTACAGCTACACATATTTGAATGCCGGTTCAAAGGCACGATATTGAAAGGCAGTTGTGGCCCACCAGCCAATAGCACCCCAAAACCCCACATGGTTGAGCCCTGTAAAGGAAAGGAAGTTCTCTGTCTGCCAGGATCTGACAGACAAACAGGATTGTCAGCTAATCAACAGTCTAAACTCTGGCTTCCTCATTTGCAGAATGGGAATACAATTTAAATAATTATTCAGAATAAAGAGGTTAAAATTTATTACCATGACTATTTGGGTACATTGGATGTTTCTTCTGTTTGGGCTTCATTCACCTTCTTGTATGTGTGGGTTTAGCACATTTTAAAATTTGAAAAATTTTTGACCATTGTTTCTTCAAATATTTTGGGGACCCTTCATTCCCCTCTTTGTGGGATTCCAATTGCATGTATATTGGACTACAAGTTATAATCTCATATGTTACTAATACTCTGTTCTCTTTTTTCCCAGTCTTTTTTCACTCTGTGTTTCACTTTTGATAGTCTCTATTGTTATGTTTTCAAGTTAACTGATGTTTCTTCTACAGTGTCTAATCTGCTATTAATTCCAGGCAGTGTTTTTCATTTCAGATATTATATTTTTCATCTAGAAATGTGGGTATTTTCTATAACATCGTTTTCTCTCCTTTTCATGATCATGTTTTCTCCTATCTTTTTGAACATGTAGATTTTATTTATAATTGCTGTTTTGACATCCTTGTCTACTAATTTTATCATCTCTATCATTTCTGGGTCTGTTTCTGCTGATGAAGTTACTCCTAGTTCTGGGTCAATTTTCCCTTTTTTGTGTGTGTCTGATAGTTTTTTCATTGGAGGTAAGAAATTTTGAATGTTAAATTTCTGGGTGCTAAATTGTGTTGTATTCTTTTGAATATGATTAAGCTTATTTAAATATGGTTAAGCTTATGGTTAACATACTTAAATTACTTATAATTAGTTTCACTCTTTGAGTCTTTCTTTTTAACTCTGTTAGCCTGGGTTCTGGGAATTTTTTAGGTTAGGGCCAGTTTGGATTCACTCTTAAGGCATTACCATTCTGAGGACTGTCCTCAATGCCTATAAATTAGGCATTCTTTTCACTCTGGCTGGAAGGAACACAAACCATTCTCAGCCCTATATGAGCTTCTAGAATTGTTCTACCTGCTCCTTCTTAGTGGTTCTTTCTCTGACTGCAAGATGACCTCATGCATAGTCAAATACTAAAAGGGACCCTTCAGTATATCTCCAGCATTCTCTTTCTGTGGATCGCTTTGGCATATTTTGCCTCACAATTTCTTGCTGTCTTGGCCTCCCCAAAGCTCAAATTCCTTCTTTTCAATCCAGCAAGACCAACAGGCTCTGTTTGGATTGCCCTTCCTTGGGCTGCATCCTGGAAATGCTCTCCAATTAAGAAGTGGGGGCAATCATAGTGTTCTCCGGGATGGCTCTCTTCTCTCAGGAATCATTATCCTGTGTGGTCTGTCATCTAAAATCTGAAACTGTTTCATTTATTTTATCCAGTTCTTAAGGTGAAAATATAAATAAATCTGGTTCCTGCCACTGAATTCTTGGAAACTGAAATCTTTACTTTCATGTGTCTGAATGTTGAATAAAATAGCTCTTCTCTGAATTTCTACCCATAAAAGAAACAAAAAATCAACATATATCCTAAATACCAGCAATATTTTAAAACAAAGTAACATCAACAAAAACGCAATGGAATAAAATATAATACTGATGTTACAGAATAGAATTACTATTCTCAGGCTTTTATTAGAAGGTGTTTTGGGGGCTGGCCACAGTGGCTCACGTCTGTAATCCCAACACTTTGGGAGGCCGAGGCGGGCAGATCACAAGGTCAAGAGTTCGAGACCAGCCTGGCCAACATGGTGAAACCCCCGTCTCTACTAAAAATACAAAAATTAGCTGCGGGTGGTGGCACACACCTGTAGTCTCAGCTACTCGGGAGGCTGAGGTAGGAGAATCGCTTGAACTGGGGAGGCAGAGGTTGCAGTGAGCCAAGATCATGCCACTACACTCCAGCCTGGGCAACAGAGCAAGACTCTGTCTCCAAAAAAAAAAAAAAAAAAAAGGTGTGTTTTGGGGAACCAGCATCTAATCTCATTTGCATCTATGTTTGACATGTTTTAAAATGATATTTTGCTCTATGATTAAGCATATCAACTGGAAGATAGCTCTGAAATTAAGGCATCAATTTTTCTTGCAAGGGTTGAGATAATCCATCTAGGGACAACACTGCTAAATGTTTTCTTAGTTCTGGTGCTTACAAGAGCCAATGAGAATGACTGGTCCATCTCCTTGCATGAATATAACAAATATCAGGCAAACACAAACACTTAACTTTGTATGTTGGTCAAGCCCTATACTGGAGAACAGCAAAATGGAGTTTTGAGAGTAGACTTTGTACCATAACCTGTTATAGCCACATCTCAACATACAAACATACACAAAACTTCAGTAGAATATAGAAGTTACAATTCTGAATTAGGCCTAATGGTTTTAAAGCCCAGTACTATCTCTTAACACTTGTGTCATCTTGGGCAAGTTATCTCTCTGAGTCTTATTTTACTATCTGTAAAATAGCGACAAGAACATTATTTTGTAGAGAATTTTAAAAGACACGTGGAATCTGAACTTTATATATTAATTAGTCATAGATTATTATCAGTTTTAACTCCTTCTAATGAAGACTCACCAAAGTAATCTTTTTTCTTTCACTCTTGATTTTATGAGGTGACGTCAGAAATGTAAATCATGATTACAACATGCAACAACCTTTTTTCTTACTGAAGAAGTTATATTAATTCTAACAAGTATTGTTTCGAATAGAAAACAAATAGCACATAATAAATCATCATCTCCAATATTCAAGTTGTACTTTTATTATAATACATATCTAATGATAATAAAGGATTCTCCTATTTCTCAATTTCTGTAACATTTATAGAAACACTACCTAATAGGTGAATTTTACAAAGAAGAAATATTTTAAAGAAAGTTTTCTATATTTTTGTCCCTTTATTTATGTAATCTTCTGTCATGATACTCGGTCTACAAAATTATTTCATTATTCTACAAAAAAAAAAAAAATGCTTACAACCTGGTATCTATCTTCATTGTCTGTAAAATCTTCCCATTATATATGGGTTTAAAAGCACAAACCTTCCTGTCATTTATTTTTAACTAATAAACACATTAAATACTAGTTTTTCTTGAATGTAGAAAAAAATGCAAAAATATAGTCTGGGAACATTGGAGGGGATGATAAAAATATTTCGGGGAAATAAGATTTTATTTAGGTCCTTCATATTTTATCCAAATGTAGATAATTATATGTATTGTAATGATTTAATTTTGTATAATAAGAATTATTTCCCAGCACTTTGGGAGGCCGAGACGGGCGGATCACGAGGTCAGGAGATCGAGACCATCCTGGCTAACATGGTGAAACCCCGTCTCTACTAAAAATACAAAAAACTAGCCGGGCGAGGTGGCGGGCGCCTGTAGTCCCAGCTACTCGGGAGGCTGAGGCAGGAGAATGGCGTAAACCCAGGAGGCGGAGCTTGCAGTGAGCTGAGATCCGGCCACTGCACTCCAGCCTGGGCGACAGAGCGAGACTCCGTCTCAAAAAAAAAAAAAAAAAAAAAAAAAGAATTATTATGACACAAGATTTTAAAATAAATAGCATTACTCCTACCATAAAAGATTATTGTCTCTAGATTTCAATACTTAACTCAGAATCAATCCAACAGGCTAACAGGTAACAGAAGTACATGTTGTATATATTTACAGCTATAACTTGCATTACAAGGGAATTAAAAAGAAATGAGGCTATAAATGAAAGGCTTTTATGGATGGATCTCTTCTAAGTGATATATGCGATACTAGTGATTAGCATTAACTGATCTTCTTGAAGAATGTACTGGTATAATTCATTATAATAGCTTGGAAGTGCAATTAGTGAACTATAGTGTAAATGACACTGCTGTTCATAGACCTACCCATAAGAGTAATTATATTTTGAAAACTACTTAGTGAAAAATTGATTGAATGAGTCCTATGGGCATAGATAATTGAGATAAAAATATGTAAACAAAATGCCTGTTAATAGACTTTATAGCACATTTATATATTTACACGGTTTGTTAATGCAATATTTTATAAAAGCAGTATTTTTAAAAATTTTCTCCTTTTAAAATAAATACTTCTAACTTAAGAAAAACTAGATATGTATATTTTATTTAGTAAAGCTAAATTATGTTTCTGAATACAGTATAACTATATTTTTAACAGACTGAAGTAGAATGGCTTATTTTAATGACAAAGTAAACAAGAAATAAAAAATTAAATATCAAGTCACGTTAAGAAATAGGATTATCCTATTTATTTATTTTTTTTTTTAGTTCAAGGAAAAGGAAAACAATGATAAGCAACACTATATTATAATTATGAGTTCATAATATACAAACCAAAATGACTCTATAATTACATGATAAAAAATAGTAACTCAAAACATTTTCATTGCTTGTCTCAGTATTAGGTTATCAGATTGGTAAAAATACATGCTATGATAAATTAATTCTTAATTTTAAGGTTTATTGTTCTAATCCCAAAAAGACATATAAATATTATGTCTATATAAATATTATTTGCATGCCCTATATATTCCATATTGACAAAGGTATCATTTTACATATGTGTATGTATATACAACCACACACACACACACACAAGTACTAGACCATCAGTACAGACTACAAATTTGAGTTCTAGCTCCAGGAGATTAATGCTTTAAGTTGCAGCTTTATAGCTAGGTAGTGGAACTATATATTACAGGTAATTGAGAACTTGAGTTTACTCTTCTGTAAAATAAACATATTGTACTATATGATATCTAATTCTAAAGTCCAATGAGGCAGGACTCTGTGGGTGAAACTTATAAATTAGCTAAACTTATGTTCCTATTCATATTTCATGTATCTTATTAGCTAGATAACCCTGAGCAAATTTGATGAGCATTTTTCTCAGTTGTGAAATGAGGATGTGATTATTTCTAACCATAGAATGATTATGAAGATCGCATGAGACAAGTGTGAAATTAATAAATGTCATTCTTTGTCCACAGAAATTATTCAATATTAGTAATTAATATTACATTTGTCTGTATCTTCCAGTTTAGGCTAAATTCTGTATCTCCTCAGTTTAGGCTGAGGTACCCCCCCAAAAAACAAACAAACAAACAAAAAACACCAAAATCTCGATGACTTAAAGCAATAAATGTTTCTTGATCTCCTTACTTCTCATTTGTGGACTGGCTGCAACTCTGCTATCTATCCTTTTCACTGGAAAGCCCAAGCTGAAGAAGCTACAGCTAACTGAGACATGTGGTCTCATGGCATAGGGCAAAGAGTAATGTGGAAATATGTATTGACTCTTAAAGCTTCATCTGGGAGTGGTGCACATCATTTTCACTGCATTATATTGACCAAACCAAGTCTCTTGACAAAGCCAACATCAGTGGAATAGAAAATATAATCCTCTAGCAGGGAGGAGCCAGTAAGAAAGAACAGCAAACAATTCTTTGAATAATACAATCTACCATTCAAGGAGTCTTTCATTCCTCCTTGAATCTCACTAACTAATCTGTGGCCATCCTCTCTGCAAAAATATATGTAACACATCTATGTTTCTACTCATACATACATACACACCAATATGCCATGGATAATTACATATTTTATGGGTACTGAATGACACCCTTCATGTAAACTTATCTCAGAAAAATTAAATAGGTTCATATGTCAAAAGGCCAAAAATAAGATGGAACTTAATGATTATTAGACTTGCATCAGTGCATGAATGTCCGATATTCATTTGTTTTGCAACTATTTGGTGATGGGAAGGGACCAAGAGTATATTCCGTAAAATCTTGATTAATAAAATCTAGTTGTTACCCTCAATTAAATATTTGTACATGTTGTTTATTTGTATGCTACCATTTGTTTACGATTCTCTCTACTATTCTGCATGGCTTCAACTTTCAGGAAAGAGAAAGAAATGAAACCAACAACCAAAGATGTTCTTGCATTGTATTCCTGATTGTCATATCTTTGTGCTCTTTGTAAGCCAGTCAGAGGCCCTTCAAGCTGCCAAAACTTCTATTGAAAACAAAGAACTTAAATCAGGGACAATAGTACAAGTTGTGGTTTAGGACATTTTTGTGTTTACCACTATATTCCCAGTACTTGGGACAGTGTATGGTGTTGGGTCGACATACAACAATGTGAATGAGTAAATGAAGAAGTAACTGAATAGATAAGAAGAAAGATTTTAGCGGCTGTTATGGTTAGCATGTTCTTCCATCTTATTTCCTAAATAAAAAGATTTTAAATTATTTGTTTTGTAATGAAAAAAATCATTTAAAGATTTTTAAGTGCTTATTTCATAGATATATTGCAATCCAAACCCCTTGGCATCTCTTAAACTACAATGTAAAACATTTATGTTGCATTAACTGTGAAAGAAAAAAAGAGAGTTAGAATTTCTATGATAATGTCTCTGTTGATCTGAGGCAGTATCCAGTATGGAAGGGCAAAGAGTAGAAGAGCCATTTAAAAAGAATGTTATGTTTTAACAGATATAGCAAATAGTTCCAAACAAACTTGTTTTTCTTTCTTCTAATTCTTGATTTTGATTTCCATATGGTAAAGTTTCCTTAAAAATATTACTCTCTATTCATGTTGTTGAAAATGACAGGATCTCATTCATTTCTACAGCTGAATAGTACTCCAATGTGTATGGGAGTATGTATTACATTTTCTTTATCCATTCATCTGCTGATGGCCACTTAGGTTGCTTCCAAACCTTAGTTATTGTGAACAGCACGGTGTCAATAATAACTTAACTGTACATTTTAAAAGAGCTAAAAGAGTGTAATTGGATTGTGTTCAACACAAAGGATCTCCTATTCTCCATGATGTGATTATTTCACATGACATGCCTGTATTAAAACACCTAATGTACCCCATAAATATATACACTTCCTGTGTATCCACAAATATTTCAAAAAATATATTACATTCTTTGTGGTTTTTTATCATTTAAAATGCAATCTTTTGAAAAATCACATAAAGTCTTATAATATTAAACATTAATGGATCAAATCTCTTCATCACAAACAAGAAGTCCTCATGATTAAAAAAATTTTTGTAAAAAATATATTTAATGGAGGAGGGAGAGTAGATTAAGATGGTGGATAGGAGGCAAGGCTAGCTTGCACCTCCCACTCAGACAGACAGAGCAGCATGTAAAGACTCACATGGTGAACTTTTGCTCCAAGAACTATCACAGGACCATACAAGAAAAGCCGAGATAATCTACAGACCCTCTGAAGGAAGTGGATCACCCCTGTAGGCTCTCTGAGATGCCAAAATACTGTGAGTCGGCTTGCTTTCTCAACAGGGAGGCTCCTGGTCTGGGGCAAGTTCTCAGCCCTGGTCACTGGCTGCCTGGAAATAGACTCAGTGCTTTTGGGGGCATGTGGGAGTGAGACCAGCCTTTAGGACTGCCAGCTGTGTGGGAGCAGGGTGAGGCCCGTGACTGCTGGCTTTGCCCCACTTCCCTAGTGACTCAGCAGAGATAGCAATAATCCCCCTGGGAATATAACTCCATTGGCCTTGGAACCCCATTCCCATGCTCTACAGCAGGTGCAGCAAGCCCTACCTAAAGAGAGGCTGATCTCAGACATGCCTATCCCTGCCGGCACCTGGTGGTCTTTCTCTACCAGTCCTGGCAGGCAAAGACAAAAGTCATAATCTCTTGGGAGCTCTACGGTCCTGCCCACCACCTGAGAAACCTGAATACTTAATCAGGTGTCCCTAGGAAAAGTTTGCAACCTCCCTATAGGACCTCCCCATAGGATATACTCTTTAAAGCACCACCTCCTGACTGGAGGCCAACTAACACAAAATCAGCTCTCTAAACAAAAAAGCTATCAAGGACCCTCACAGAGTCCACTTAACTCCCCTGCTACCTCCACTGGAGCAGGTGCTGGTATCCATGGCTGCAAGACCTGAAGATGGATCACATCACAGGACTCCTTACGGACACTCCCCAATACCAGATCAGAGCCAGTATCTCCACTGGGTGGCTAGACCCAAAAGAGTAACACCAATCACTATAGTTCAGCTCTCAGGAAGTCCCATTCCTAGGGGAAAGGGGGGAGAACACCACATCAAGGGAGCACCCCATGGGAGAAAAGAACCTGAACAGCAGCCCTTGAATCTCTGATCTTCCCTCTGACATAGTCTACCCACACGAGAAGGAATCAGACAAACCATTTTAGTAATACGACAAAATGAGGTTCTTTAACATCCCCAAAAGAGCATACCAGCTCACCAGCAATGGATCCAAACCAAAAAGGAATGTGAGACTTTCCAGAGAAAGAATTCAGAAGGTCAATTATTAAGCTAATCAGGGAGGCACCAGAGAAAGGTGAAGTCCCACTTAAAGAAATAAAAAATGTAATAGAGGATATGAAAGGAAAATTATTCAGTGAAATACATAGCATAAATAAAAAACAATCACAACTTCTGAAAATCAAGGACACACTTAAAGAAATGCAAAATGCACTGGAAAGTCTCAGCAATAGAATTGAACAAGCAGAAGAAAGAACTTCAGAGCTCGAAGAAAAGGCTTTGAAATTAACCCAATCCATCAAGGACAAAGAAAAAAAAAAAAATCAGTGAACAAATCCTCCAAGAAGTCTGGGGCTATGTTAAATGTCCAAACCTAAGAATAATTGGTGTTCCCAAGGAAGAAAAGAAATGTAAAAGTTTGGAAAACATATTTGAAAAAACAAACAGGGAAAACTTCCCCAGCCTTGCTAGAAATCTAGACATCTGAATACAAGAAGCTCAAAGAACACCTGGGAAATTCATCACAAAAAGATCATCATCTAGGCACAAAGTCATCAGGTTATCTACAGTCAAGACAAAGGAAAAAAATATTAAGAGCTGTGAGGCAAAGGCACTGTGTAACCTATAAAGGAAAACCTACCAAATTAACAGCAGACTTCTCAGCAGAAACCCTACAAGCTAGAATGGATTGGGGTCCTATTTTAGCCTCCTTAAACAAAACAATTAACAGCCAAAAATTTTGTATCCAGTGAAACTAAGCTTCATAAATTAAAAAAAAGATACATTCCTTTCCAGACAAATGTTGAGAGAATGTGTCCTTACCAAGCCCCAAGCCAACGCTATAAAAACTGCTAAAAGAAGCTCTAAATCTTGAAACAAACCCTCAAAATACACCAAAATAGAACCTCCTTAAAGCATAAATCTCACAGAACCTATATAACAATGACACAGTGAAAAAAAAAGAAATTCAGGCAACAAAAAGCACAATGAATAGAATAGTACCTCATATTTCAATACTAAAATTGAATGTAAATGGCATAAATGCGCAGCTTAAAAAATACAGAACTATAGAATGAATAATAATTCACCAACTAAGTTTCTGCTTTCCTCAGGAGAGTCACCTAACACATAAGGAGTCAAATAAACTTAAGGTAAAGGAGTGGAAAAATATATTACATGCAAATGGACACCACAAGCAAGCAGGAGTCACTATTCTTATATCAGACAAAACAAACTTTAAAGCAACAGCAGTTAAAAAAGACAAAGAGGGACATTATATAATGATAAAAGGACTAGTCCAATAGGAAAGTATTACAGTTCTAAACATATATGCACCTAACAATGGAGCTCCCAAATTTATAAAACAATTACTACTAGACCTAAGAAATGAAACAGCAACATAATAGTAGGGGGCTTTAATACTCTACTGACAGCACTAGACAGGTAATCAAGACAGAAAGTCAACAAAGACACAATGGATTTAAACTATACCCCAAAATAAATGGACTGAACAGATATTTACAGAACACTCTACCCAACAACTGCGGAATATACATTCTATTCATCAGCACATGGAACAGCATATGGAACATTCTCCAAGATAGATCATATGATAGGCCATAAAACAAGCCCCAGTAAATTTAAGAATATAAAAATTATATCAAGTACTCTCTCAGGCTACAATGAAATACAATTGGAAATCAACTCCAAAAGAAACCAAAAGGATCAACTCCAAAAGGAACCCACAAAACCATGCAAATACATGGAAATTAAATAACCTGCTTCTGAACAATCATTAAGTCAACAATGAAATCAAGATGGAAATTTAAAAATTATTTGAACTGAATGATAATAGTGACACAACCTATCAAAACCTCTGGGATACAGGAAAAGTGGCGCTAGGAGGAAAGTTCAAAGCATTAAATGTCTACATTAAAAAGTCTGAAAGAGCACAAATAGACAATCTAAGGTCACACCTCATTGAACTGGAGAAACAAGAATAATCCAAATCAGTCAGAGGAAAAGAAATAATGAAGATCAGAGCAGAACTAAATGAAATTGAAACAAAAAAAATACAAAAGATAAATGAAACAAAGAGCTGGTTCTTTGAAATGATAAATAAAATTAATAGACTGTTAGTGAGATTAACCAAGAAAAGAAGAAAGAACATCCAAATAAGCTCAATTAGAAATGAAACAGAAGATATTACAACTGATACCACAGAAATACAAAAGACCATTCAAGGCTACTATGAACGCCTTTTTTTTTTTTTTTTTTTGAGACGGAGTCTTGCTCTGTCGCCCAGGCTGGAGTGCTGTGGCCGGATCTCAGCTCACTGCAAGCTCCGCCTCCCGGGTTTACGCCATTCTCCTGCCTCAGCCTCCGAGTAGCTGGGATTACAGGCGCCCGCCACCTCGCCCGGCTAGTTTTTTTTTTTTTGTATTTTTTAGTAGAGACGGGGTTTCACCGGGTTAGCCAGGATGGTCTCGATCTCCTGACATTGTGATCCACCCGTCTCGGCCTCCCAAAGTGCTGGGATTACAGGCTTGAGCCACCGCGCCCGGCCCTATGAACGCCTTTATGCACATAAACCAGAAAACCTAGAGGAGATGGATAAATTCCTAGAAATATACAATCCTTCTAAATTAAATGAGAAAGATATAGAATCTCTGAATAGCCTAAGAACAAGCAGTGAGACTGAAATGGTAATTTAAAAATTGCCAAGAAATAAAAAGTCCAGGACCAGATGGATTCACAGCCGAATTCTATTAGACATTCAAAGAATTGGTACCAATCCTATTGACACTATTCCACAAGATAGAGAAAAAGGAAATCCTCTCTAAATAATTCTGTGAAGCCAGTATCACCCTAATACCGAAACCAGGAAAGAACATAACAAAAAAAAAAAAAAAAAAAAAGAGAAAGCTACAGAACATATCCCTGATAAATATATAGGCAAAAATCCTTAACAAAACACTAGCTAATCGAATCCAACAGCATATCAAAAAGACAATCCACCATGATCAAGTAGGTTACATATCAGGGATACAAGGATGGTTTAACACACACAAATCAATAAATGTGATACACCACATAGCATAAACAGAATTAAAAACAAAAATCACACGATCATCTCAATAAATGCAGAAAAAGCATTTGACAAAATCTAGCATCGCTTTATGATTAAAATCCTTAGCAAAACTGGCATAGAAGTGAGATACCTTACGGTAATAAAAGTCATCTACAACAAACTTTAAGTCCTCAAAGAACTAAAAGTAGATCTGCTGTTTGATCCAGCAATCCCACTACTAGGTATCTACCCAGAGAAAAAGAAGTCATTATACAAAAAAGATACTTGCACATGCATGTTTATAGCAGCACAATTTGCAATTCAAAAATATGGAGCCCATCAATCAATGAGTGGATGAAGAAAGCGTGGTATATATTCACCATGGAATACTGCTCAGCCATAAAAAGGAATGAAATAATGGCATTCGCAGCAACCTGGATGGAACTGGAGACTATTATTCTACATGAAGTAACTCAGGAATGGAAAGGCAAACATCGTATGTTCTCACTCATATGTGGGAGCTAATCTATGAGGACACAAAGGCATAAGAATTATACATTGAACTTTTGGGACTCAGGGGAAGGGGTGAGGGGTGGCGAGAAATAAAAGACCACACATTGGATACAGTGTACACTGTTTGGGTGATGGGTACACCAAAACCTCATAAATCACCACTAAAGAACTTATTCATGTAACCAAACACCACGTGTTCCCCAAAAACCTATTGAAATAAAAATTTAAATATATATATATATATATAGAGAGAGAGAGAGAGAGAGAGAGAAATTTAATGGCTAAAGCTTCTACTTCTTATACCATTCCTGTATGGGGATTCTACAAATCTTAAGAATACACAGTAATTCTCAGATATTATTAATAAAAATTGTTGTCATTTATAAAGTATCTGTTATTAACTTGGTACTATGCTAATCACTTTTTGTTGGCTATTTCAGCCAGTATCTACAACAATGCTAAAAACTAATTGGAATTATTTCCATTTTACAGCCAATGAAACTGTGGCTAAGAGAGAATACATTTACCAAACTGGCAGAGCAAGGATTTACACTCATCGTTTTAAGTATAGATATTAGAGTCGAAAGTAGAAAACATCTGTGTAAAATATCATGAATTGCCAGATCTTGATCAGATGAGAATAGCAATGCTTGCCAGGCAATGTAATCTTCAAGAAGGCTGGTAATGGTAAATTGAAATTAACCTAGTAAACTATTCTTCTGATCAAAAAAAAAAAAAAAAAAGAAAAAGAAAGTATGGCTTTTACAGTTGAACATGCCTCCAGAATGCCTTGGTAAATACCAATCCAAGAAGTCACTGGTGTTTAAATTAAAATCCACTTTCCAAGAATACAGGATTTCTTTCTTAAGATTAAATGAGAAGGGAAAAAATTTTTATTAGTAATACATTGCTATGTAATAAATTACCACAAAGTTAGAGGCTGAAGACAAGAGAAATTATTATATCACAATTTTTGTGGGTCAGAAGTCCAGGCATGAGTTAACCTGGTCCTCTGTTTAGTCTCACAGGATGTTGGCCAACCTGGAGTCTCATCTGGAATCTAGAATGGGAAAGGATCCATTCCCTAATTATGTAGTTTTTGGTAGCATTAAGTTCCTTGCAGTTGTTAGGACTGAGAGCTTTGGTTTTTTGCCAGTTGTCAACAGGAAGCTACCCTCAGAGGTCACCTGCAATCCCTTTCCAAGTGGGGTTTCTCAACATGGGTGCTTACTTCTCCACAGCCAATCAATAATAGCAAGATTTCCTAAGTACCCAGCAGGCACTTTATATAACTTACTGTCTTTCCTTGGGAGCAACTGTCTTCACTGACACACTGTAAGGTCCCATTGCCTTCAGACGTGGCAGATACCACCACTGAGGTACCTTCAAGTGATGGCCCCAGAGTGCTTATGAGAGAATTGTTGTGGGGCAAAAAGAAAAGTTAAAAGAAAATTAATGTATGGGTCATAGGAATGTCTCAAGCTTCAATGTTGTAGTGAAAAATAATGTTTTGTTTGGAACATTAAACATTCGTTCCCTTCCTCATACAGAAGGCAAGTGTGTATCTAAAAAGCTAATATTTATTTAGGACCTACTGTGAGCCAGTCCCTTCTCAGAACTTACGCAAATGTCATCTCATTTAATTACTTATTTCCATAATCCTCAAACATTGTGAAATAAACATTATTACCCAGTAAAGAGACTTGACAATATAATTACAGGGGAATCCTGCAATAGCAAGCAGGTGAAAGCTATAGGAGCAGAAATCTATATAGTTATATGTGCTCCCGGAAACCTGCAGGGAATTCCCAAGAAGTTGTTGATGTTTCAGTTAAAGAAATGATTTCTTAGAAGGAAAGCTTTCCTTTTTGATAATGGCTTAAAGTGAGTTACAGATAATAGATATAAAATAATAATGATAATTAATATGTATTTAACATTTGCTAAACATCAGGCACTGTTAAAAGTGAATTATCTCATTTATTCCATACAATTTGTTAGAATATGAAGTATTATTATGTCCATTTTATAGATAAGAAACCAAAGACTGGAGAGATTAAGTAATTTGCCAAAGTCACATTGGAGTTGAATCAAAATTTGAACTCAGGCAATTTGGTCCTTGACTGTAACCCTAAGAGCCAATTCACTTTATTTTTCAAATAGCATTTATCAGGGTTTTTAAAATACAATTCACAAACACAAGTAATTTACACTAAAGACATATTCATGAAGATCTGAGTTAATGCTTTAAGAGTAAATAAAAACTACATTTCATGTATCCAGGTCATTGCAATAACCTCATTTCCCAATACATGTTTAAAATTTAATTGTGAAGATTATTTGAAAACATGCTCTTCTACATTCTCAAACCCTTCTTTCTTTACATATGAAGTATGACAACTCTGTAGCTTATAATTACATCCTTAATATGAGGTTTTTGAAATGGTAAATTGTTGTGAGATGAAAAGTAGATGTCATATTTCTTGGGGCTAAATTCAGTACTCAGCTACAAATGTGGTCACAAGATCTCCTGACTGGGGTCTTTTATTTTACTTTAATTAAGTTTCAGCTATTATTATTACAGCTGCCTCTAAAGGTGCATAAAGTATCGTGGGAAACCTGTTTTTGAGGGCATCTATATTTGTTTTTCCCTAATCATTCTTGAGATTAATCTTATGTTTATTCCTGCTATCTGCTAGGTGCTCTGTGCTCTAGCATCCTCTTAGATTGGTCTGAAACCGTGTTTAAAAATCAAACCTTGGCTACACAACATTTGACTAACATTAAACCTGGTTTGAAAAATGTCTCTTTTGCCCTAAATGGAAATTACTCTGGAAAGGTGCTGGCTGCATCCTCAGGCACACTATTGTGGTTGCGAGTCAGCTCCATCTCTCAGTTTGTGGTCCCAGAGTGGCCAAAGACAGGCTGCTGCTCCACCATGTCTCTGTAGCAGTTGGCGGCCAACGGCTCTCTATGGGAAACTTGGAATGGAAAGGCAGCCAATCATGCATGGTGTAATTTACATCTGATTGATGAAGGTCTAAGAATCACAGAAACAATTAATTTGTATCAGGATTCCTGTGGGCCAAAAAGTAAGAGATTGTGCCACCAGTACCCAATTTTAATTTTTGCCTTCATCAATCACCTACCTGCCTTTCCACATGTACTTTGTTTTCAGAATTAACTTTTCAACCGCAGATGTTAAAGGATGCAGCAGAAAGAGTTTCTGGAAAACACTCATTGATAAAACTCACTTGTAACTGTGCTACATTATCCCTTTTTCAATTTGATAATGGTAAGGCATTTTTCTTGCAACTGCAAAGGAGGATTTTAAAACTCTTTTTAAAATAAACCACTTTGTTTTTATTCATGTAAGAAATATTACAATGGCCAGGAGAAAGGAAAAAGAATAGTGACTACTTCCTAGGAGGAGAACAACAGCAGGAGCAATTTAAAATAAAAATAACTAAAGATGCCTTAACTTCATAGTTAAAAAATGAAATGAAAATTGCAAAAGCAATTTGTGGCAGGAAGCCTTTAAAATGCTCTAAGGATTGTTCTTATTTTGCATAAGCCATGGCCAATCTTTAAAATAGTTAGTCCATTAAGCCTACGTATGTCTGATTCAACACTCTTGTAGGCAAAAGCCTCTCAATTATGAAATTGTAGAAGGATGGGTCTAACAGAGTCTCATCTAATTATGGGAGCAAATTACAAGTTCATAAACTTCATAAAGCATTCTAATATCTTTTCTTATTAAGAAATCTCACTACTCAAACCAGGAATATATCTAATACATTCATATTTTTTCTATTATTCTTGGCATGTAATTGCCCTTTACTTGTAAGAATGTACAAACAATAGAAAATAGCATCTATCATTTTTTATTGATCAAATTAGTATTAACCTTCTTCGTGCACTTCTAAAAGATGATTTAACATTAATGCAATTGTTTATATTTGCTTTGCAACTATCCAGCATTGCTTACTAATCTTATGGATGTGGGAAATGAAATGGAGGAAAGTAAAATGGCTCATGTCAACGTATGCAGGGAGCCGAAGCAGAAATTAGAACCCACACAGCCTTAGAGGTATTTCTTTGTTTTCTTCCCTAAGTCACAAAAAAGGGATTAATAACAGTATCAAATATGCAGTATTTGCTTTTCTATATCTCTGGGGGTTTGTACACTAAACTGTCTTTAACAATATCAACTACTGTGGATGATTAATTTGGTGATATGTAATATTATTCCTGTTTCTGCCTAACAAAAATTGTACACTGTGAAATGAGTGCAGTGTATTATGCCAACCCTACGAGATAGCCCCGAACTCCCTTCACTTAGGGAAAGATGGACTGCCTACATTTTAAAAAAGGCACAGATCTTGATCAGTCAACTATGAATACCCACTCAACCCCTCAGAAAAGGGGTGCTTTTACTGAGCACAGACTTGCTACCTCATATTATTATAAGTCATGTTAAATTTAATCAGTTCCATGGTATGATTGCTGTTTCAACATCCCCTGTAATCCTCTCTGTGGATATGCTTATGGCATTTCAATCATTTGTGTTGTCCTATTATGTACCATTTTCACGGCATGAACAGGAAAACTGTAATTTTTAAATACTAGAAACATTTTTTCCATTTGTTTTAATTCATTATCTTAGTGTGAAAAGCTGAAGTTTAAGAACATTTTGTGTTAATATCTATCATCATTTATAGTATAAGTAATACAATGTGAGTTTCCAGCTTCTCTTTCTTCTAAGATCTAACAAGGCAGGTAGGTTTTATATTTGAGACTAAGGAGAGGAAAGAAAGCACCATGAACGCAGAGAGTCTTTGTTGTTTCTTTGGCTCAGGGAGGCAGTTACCAACATCCTATGAGTCTCCGATTCAGCCCAAGGTTAGAGGTGACCAAAGCCAAAACTCATCATTCCCATATCTGCCCTCCCATCTAGTTTTGTGGTCAAGTGACACAGGTTCCCACCCATGAAATTTTTGAACATCCTGCTCTGAACCCCTTGCTGCCCCTGCCACCTCACAGCCCAGGCATATAGCCCTTTAACAACCTCCACCTTTCCGTGGCAGCAATTTATAGCCCTTACACTTGGTAGCGGGGCCAATCTTTTGAGATGAAAGCAGACGTGGTAGGATGAGGAGGAGATCCCCACCCCTCAGGCCTTGACTATAGTGTAAGGGTGGTGCTCTGTACTAACATTATCTACCCTCCAACATAGAGTCTGCTAACTCAAAGATTTGCAAGAGAAAATCAGAAATAAAAGCTACAGCACTGGCTGTGCACTGATCTGTATGGACTAAAACCACATGCAATTCCTGAAGGGGGAAAAAGCTGCAAATAATGCAAAATGTATTTTCTATTTTCTATAATATAAAGGCAATTAATCCCATTAACCAAGGCTACATGCAAAGTCCATTTTAACTAACCTGCCTCAACTTGAAACATGAGGGATGATAGAAAGTGAGTTAAGCATCACACTGTCTCCCAAGCCCAGCTTTGACCTGACAGCAAGTGCCAAGACAGTTAGGTTAATATGAGGCCGTTAGTGCCACTTTTACACAATGGAAGTGATATATAAAATTGATATTTTCTATTTCATACATAAAACAAATATATTTTATACAGTTCTCAATAATACTTCAACAATAATACTGAATACTAATAAACAATGATTTCTCATATAGCGCTTAAATCCATACACGACACTTCTGTGTTTTCAATCTGTAAAGTGTGCAGCAGGAAGCCTTATTGAGATAATTGGCAGATTATCTTTATTGAGTTTTTACTTATTACAATCAATTAACAGAGGGAACCAATCTAAATAGCAAACAGTTCCTTGGCACCAACTGCAGCTATGAAATTCCTGAACTCCTTGATTCTATGACCCCAAATGAAGCACAGGAAAGTTCCCGAATATGGCGGAGCTTTGGTTGCAGGGTTACACTAGAGGCCATCACCTCATAAGGTTGATTTTCAGTTGCTGAGATCCATTTATTCATATTTCACTAATTCAACAAATATGTATTGAATATCTGCTATGTACCTGATACTGTAATAAGCATAGGGAATCAGAATTTTAAAAATCACTGCCTTTAAGGAAATATTAATCTAATAAACTAGTTATTCTTAATTTTTGTCTGCTCCAATAAGCCTAAGAGCTAGGACACAGTTCATTCAGTAAGAGTGGCTTCCTGTGGAAGTAACTATCAAGCTAAGGAGATAGGTATGTGGAAGAGGCAGGATGGGCTGTCTCAATTTTTTAAATTTGAAAAATAGATTTTCCTTCTTTTGGTGGAGAATCACTATAATAAACATAACTAAATAGACATAAAGCTCCTTTCCCACTCAAAGAGGCTTCCATATGATTATATTATTAAACTCTCATTACCTCATTACTACACCCAGCATCATCTATTAAAAGATAAAGAGAATAAATAACTCACTGATTTTCTTGCTTCGTTAAGCCAAAGTAGGAAGCATGAAAAATACCAACATAAGTAGCTACCACTTATTGAATGTTTCCCATTGACAGCTAACTAATTTACATATATTTTGTCATTGACTCATTATAAGAACTCGATACAGTAAGTACTATTATTACTGGCTGACCCTATATTCTGCTTTGCCTGAACAGTACCAGTGTGCACCTGTAATTTTAATTATTAATAGTTTTTCCTTTCACTCTCAAATGTGTGCCAACTGGGCATTATTCTTTTGTCTATATAACACATTCATATAATTCAACTTAGTTGATGATTTTATAATCTCATGGCATTTATAGAAAGTCTTTCTAAAATTCTATTCAAATAACCCTGGTGTCTCATTTGGATTTCTGAAGATGAGCCTTCAGGAAAGAAACTGAATCCTACAGCCTCTAATAAATTCCATTTCCACACAGTGTGTTCACTAGGAGGCATGAGGACAAAGGGCATAGAATGAACAATGTTGCTATTGTTTGAGAGTCTGTGTCTCCCTAAAATTCATATGTTGAAATCCTAACCTCCAAGGTAATGGTATTTGGATGTGAGGCCTTTGGGAGGTGATTATATTATGAGACAAGAGTCCACATTAATGAGATTAGTATCTGTATAAAAAAGTCCAAGAAAGACCCCTCAGTTCTTCCACCATATGAGGACACAGCTAGAGGTTGCCATTTGTGGACCTGGAAGTTGGCTTTCACCAAACACCAAATCTGCCAATGCTTTAATCTTGGACTTTCCAGCTTCTAGAACTGTGAGAAAGAAATTTCTATTTTGTTTATAAGCTACACAGTTTATGATATTTTGTTATAGAAGTACAATAGTCTAAGAGAATTATATACTAGTGTCATAGATCTAGAAGGTGATGCCTCCCTGCAGCTATATAGAAATACTAACTATTGGTCAGAAAATCTTATGAGATGTGTTTCCACAGGACATACAAACCAACGGCAACTATTCTATACCAAACTTGGAACTCATTACAATGAATGAGATTACATGAAAGAGAATGATTATACCTCTCTAAAGTTTACCATAATGGAATTTGAATGTGAATTCCCAATCATAGATCCCCTTTCCTATTAAGAATTAAAATGTACCAACAGCTTTGGAAAAAATATAATGGCCCATGTGTTTTAGGATTCGACAAAAGTAACAAAGTTGCATATATTATTGAGTCCAATATGATGATAGTAAAAAGGCAAATGGGAGTGCCAAAAGAGAGGGCAAAAATGAAGCAGCTATATAAATGGGATGATTTAGCACTCAGTGAAGGAAATGGAATTCTTCCTGCTATCACATTTTACAATGCTTACGTGTACACTGATGATTTTTTTCATAATACTTTTCAAACATACTTATCAGATTGTTTGGACTATATAGATCAATGCATCTCAGCCTTGCTCATGTGCCCATTGTACACACGTGCACTTGTAATGACCAACAAAGTTCCACTGATGGCAGCAGTTTCAAAACAAGTTTCCTAGATAATCACTAAACCCCCTTAACCATACTACCAACCCAATAGTGACCTTTTCATCAGGTATACTTGTTAGAATTTCTTTGTCACCAATTCATCATTATAGCCAACACATATTGATTTATAGTCTGGTAAGGAGAAAATGCCACTTACAGGAACTTTGTTTAGGAAATAGTCTGAATCATCCAGAATTATCTGTAAAAGCATCTTTAAATGTTTTTTTCACCTCTGAAATTTGGTTTAGTCTCTGGGGTAATGGTTTGGCATGTGAAGGCACCTTTACCAGGACAGAAAAAATTCTTATGTAACTACAGTAAAGGGTAACAGAGTTTAATTATTCATGTGTTTTTAAAGAGCACAACTTTATTGGAAATGATTACTTGTTTGCCCAAATATTTGCAGAGATTTTGGGACAGAATTAAAAGCACAAAGACTACAGATTAGGAAAAGGAAGATTTTCTTTAAGGAAATGTTATGTAAGCAAATTTTTGTTACTAATTGAGTTTGAATTATTCCTCATTCATTTTTTCCTTCATTCATGATTTCCGAAATTATTTGAAAAAATATAAAGGAAGTTAGTAGCAGATGCATTTTATCATCATAAATAGTCACTCATTAAGGGGACTCATCTAACGCGTGGTGTAAAGTCCTTGTACTTAGAATGATGAGGTCCTCATAAGAGCACCTGTCTACCTAAGCTGCATACTTGTGAACCATCCAAGTACCCTTCAAGATGATGAGCTTTTGATTAGCCCTTTCAATTAGTGTTTATTTTCCTAAGTAGAACACTCACAACAGTTTCAAAGCTCTGAATCTCCTTTAATAGCTGCCTTTAAATTAAGAGGAATAGATTTTTATAACTGGTCTCTTGCTGCTTTGACCAAAAGATCAAGTATGAATGCAATTTAAATAAGAAAACCAGCATCTTATTTAAAGTGAAGACTCACTCTTAACTAAAGGTGAAAATTCACTCTAACTCCATTAAGTAAAAGCTAATACTACACATCCAGACACTGACATATTCCTGATTGATAGTTGTGCTTTCCCATCAGTGGAAAGATGAAAACAATTATTTTCTTGAGGAAACTGCACAAACATATCCAACTTACACACTTTGTCCCAAGATACCTTAGAAATCTCATATTCCTAGTTTCATTTTTAAATGCCTCACAAAATTTGATATGTTTAAAGTCACTATAAAAAATATATAAAGGAAATTATTGAAGCAATTGGGAAATTTGAATATAGAATATATATCAGATAATTCTATTGCATCAATACAAAATTTCTTGTGAATGGTAGTGGTACCACCGTTAGGAGGGAGAATGTCTTTGCGTATTTGCAAGATAGAGGCCGAAGCACTTAGGGATGAAAAATCTGCAACCAACTTTCGAGTTTTTCAGCAAACTATATTTATACATATACATATAAATAAATATACATAGCCAGGTAAATAGATAGATAATACCAAATATGGTGAAATCTTAATAATTAGTGAATCTAGACAAAGACTGCATGTTTATTTTATTTTTCTTCCAACATTTTTCTACAGACTTGAATTTATTCACATTTAAAGCTGTGAAAAACTCTATTTGCCATAATTATCATCTCCAAATTTCGAAGCCATTTATTATTTAATGACAAAAAGAGAGCTTCTGGCAGGATGGCTGGAAAACAATGCATTCTGCAGAAGCAGGAAAAAGTAAATCCAAGTAGTGAGGCTAGGCAAGAAATCCAGGGTAGGTCCAATGGCTGAGAAGTCAAAAGGGACCTGAAAAGCTCAGCGCTAAGTCAGCGTACTATTGATTTTGCTCCTTTCTGGACCACAGTACCAGTAATTCACCTCCTGAGTTATTGTGTGTCCTAAGGTCTTTGCATTACCTTCTATTTCTAATGTTTAAGTCTGTTTTTCACCACCACACCTCTTCCCATCTAGTGCTTCCTGACCCCATGCCTGAGTACCTATTACCATCCCTGTCAAGTAAACTCCTCTAGGACTAGGTACTAATGTTATCTCTCCACTCCCCCAGGAGGCAGATGCTTACTCCTGAATTCCTGTTTCCATAACTAAATTCTCACTTCCTTCATTTAGACTTGCCGCCAACTATTCTTGCCTACCCAACTGTCCTCTAACAACTCCTTATGTTAATATAGCTCACCCATAGGAATAGACAGCCTCCAGCAGCTTCTGCCTGCTGCAACCTGCTAACTGCAAGGTGTTCCCATGTTTCACGTTTTTCATTGTCTGTTTCTGGAATCAACCCACATACCTGGTCCTATCCCAGTGATTCTGTTTTTTAATGTTTATATCATTTAATCTGGCCCATTTTTTTGCCAAAAGAACCCAAATTTCAAAATAGCTAAAATTGCTGATATCATATATTCCTTCATTTATATAGCAAATCTTTATCAGGCACTATTTGCTCAACACTGTGCTAGACATGGACACAGAATAATTTTTAGTTTTCTGGCATTCTAAGGATAATGTATGGATACCTAGGTGAATCTTGCCCTCCTGAATCAGAAGAAAAAATTATCAGAACCATAATATAAACTCAGTCCCAATCCAGAGAACTCCTTTTGTTTTTTGTCTTTTAGTCTCGCTCTGTCGCCCAGGATGGAGTGCAGTGGCACGATCTCGGCTCACTGCAAGCTCCGCCTCCCGGGTTCACGCCATTCTCCTGCCTCGGCCTCCCGAGTAGCTGGGACTACAGGCACCTGCCACCACATCCAGCTAATTTTCTGTATTTTTAGTAGAGATGGGGTTTCACCGTGTTAGTCAGGATGTTCTCCAGCTCCTGATCTCGTGATCCGCCCACCTCGGTCTCCCAAAGTGCTGGGATTACAGGCGTGAGCCACCGCGACCGGTCCAGAAAACTCTTATATGACAGATCACTTCACACGGGTCTCCAAAGGGACAATGTGGGTTCCTAGATATGGTATTTGATATGGTTTGTCTATGTCCCCGCCCAAATCTTATCTTGAGTTGTAGCTCTCATAATTCCCATGTGTTGTGGGAGCGACCTGGTGGGAAATAATTGAATCACCGGGGCGATTTCCCCACACTGTTCTCATGGTAGTGAATAAATCTCATGAGATCTGATGGTTTTCTATGGGAAAGTCCCCTTTGTTTGGCCCTCATTCTCTCTTTGCCTGTTGACATTAAGACGTGCCTTTCGCCTTCTGCCATGATGGTGAGGTTCCCCAGCTATGTGGAACTGTGAGTCCACTAAACCTCTATTTCTTTAAAAATTACCCAGTCTCAGGTATGTCTTTATCAGCAGCGTACATTCATTGGCAGATGCATCACAACAATAGTCATGAGCCAATGACAAGGTATATCAAGAATCATGAGGTCACAATGAAGATTAAAGTTAACGGATTACCTAGGGTTACATGCTACATCATGTTTCAGGCCCAGGTTCCTTTGTGGCTACCAAGAGGTGCATATCTTTTCAAAACCACCAAAATTTCAAAATTTTAGGTAGGTAGTGGTCTAGAGAAAGAGTATCATCGCAAAAATCAAAAGCCCTAGGTCTCTGTACCCCTACTGGCAAAACACATGACTATAGATAACAGCCTTCTTATCTTCCGTCAATAGTCTGTTACCTTCTCCACATTAGGGCTAAATTCCATGCTACTCATTCTCATCTACTGCATCCTTCACACCACTTCCCCAGCACCACCCCCGACATCTGCTTCAACACACCTGGACTCACCATGTTTTAGTGTTTTGATAACTGTTCCACACACTAGACTACAAACTCTATCAATGGTGGAAATTATGTTTATTCACCTTTGTCCTCTCCATGCCGAACACTGGGCCTGGCATGTGGTAGGTGCTCAAAAATATGTTTGCCAAATTTAACTTCACATTCTCCAAATACATTTAATCTTGTGACTTCTTGTAGGCATGAATTAGGTTTAGGATGAGGGGCTAATTTAAGATCATTTTAATAGCCAAAATAACCTTGTCATCATATTATAAATCCAATTCTTCCAATACGTTTTCATCAAAAAAAGAAAATGTTCTAAGTGATCAACAATCACCAAAGAAATCTCTGTGTCAATAAATCCTCTGAGGGACAGAATTTTTAAACTGAACAAATAATATCTGAGTCTCATGCAAATATGAGACTTTAATACTAAATATAAGACTAAATCATAGGGGCACTGTAATTTTATGTTACCTTGGCTGGGTCACAGTGCCCAGATATTTGGTCAAACAGTATTCTGGATGTTTCTGCAAGGGTGTTTTTGGATGAGATGTATATTTAAATCAGGGGACTTTAAATAAAGTGGATTGCCATCCATAAGTGAGTAGGCCTCATGTAATCAGCTGAAGGCTTGAATGGAACTAAAGGCTGACCTAAGAACAAAAGGAAATTATCTAGCAGACTGCTTTCAGACTTCCACAAAATCAGCTGAATTCCACCTCTTTTGAGTCACCTCCACAATAGCATAAGCTAAGTCCCTTAAATACATATTTTTATTTATGTATTAATTTATATACTTATATATTACATACAAAATCCATGAATATTTATATATTCACTTACATTTCATTTATAATTCATTTATATTACATATAAATACATATATACATATATATGTACACTCACCTCTTTATCCTTTTGGCTCTGTTTCTCTGGAGGACCCTGACTCTAGTACAAATAGTAGTAAGAAAAGAATTTATCACTAAAGACTAAAGACATGATCTGCCATCCCACTTCAGAAAGACATACCCCTGCCCTACTTCTATATGTGAAGAATCCCAAAGTCTTGCCATAGCTACTTAGAATTTATGGCTATGTTTCTATAGTCTTACAGGATACCTGGGTCATGTTGATTCAGCTATTGCATTTACAGGAAATTAAGGACAAGAGAGAGCAAGCCTCAATCTAAGGAGACGTCTTCCCATTTCCCATATAATCAGCAGTACTTAGTTCCATAAACACAAAATTCAAACACGCATACACACAAGCACATTCATTCTCTGTGAGCCTTTTACTACCCTCTCTGGAATCCTCTTGGTTTTATCAATACCTGAGTCTACCACGGTGCATGAGAATGAATGTTTATGTCCCTCCCAAATATACATGTTGAAATCCAAATTCCAGTGCGATAGTATTAGGAGGTGGGACGTTTGGAAGTTAATTAGGTCATGAGGGTGGAGTCTTCATGATTGGAATTGGTGCCTTAAAAAAGAGATCCCAGAGAGTCCTGTTGCCCTCTTTATACCATGTGAAGACACAAGAAGAAGATGGCAGTCTGCAAAGAAGGCCTTCCTCAGAACCCAACCATGCTGGTACTCTGATCTTGGACTTACATCCTCTAGAACTGTGAGAAATAAATTTCTGTTGTTTATAAGCCTACCATTCTATGGTACTTTGTTATAGCAGTATGGACTGACTAAGAAAAATGAGCTGAACCCACCCTCCCAGCTGATATAGCCTGGCTAGAAGATGCAGTTTCACTGTGGTCCCTCTGTATGAAGACTGGTAAACACTAGGGCTCTGAAAGTTATTCTAACAGAAAACCTCAATACAAAATGACAAGAAAGCTTGTAATATAAATAGACTCCAGTCAATCTTGTGAGCTAAGGAACCATTTCTCCTTTGAGTGTCAGTCCTTCCAGTGACATCAGAATATAGGCCTATTGCCTCACATTAGGCTTCCATCTTTCAATGCATACATGTTAGAAAATGATTAGATCTAAGAATGTCTACCTAATGCAATATAGTCATGATAGAGTTTTCATTCAGTCATGTATTTGTTCAATCAGTAAAGGTCCCTAATCTATTTAAATATTTGCTGAGCCACTAGACTATCCTGAACATTGTGCTAATGTCCAAGGATATGCTAGTGAGCAAAGAGAATCCCCTGAAAACAGTATTCCCTTTTTCTCCTTAAGCTCATATGCCAGTTGGGAAAGCCAATGTTAAAGAATCACAGAAATGAATACGCAATTGAACTGTATTTTGTTGTAAAAGAGAGGAGGCATATGGCATGAGAGAGCATTGAGATGGGCCAGGGTCCACAATGGTCTCCAAGATTTCTACCCACTGTTGTATATATCCCGTATAATCCCCTACCCTTGAGCATGGACAACACGTGTAAATGAAATAAGATCTCTCTCCTGTGATTAGGTTACTCATCAGTTGGCTTTGGGTTCATCAAAAGAGAGATTATCCTGGTTGTACCTGGACAGACCTGGCCTAATCAGAGGAGCTTTTAAAAGATGGTGAGGTAGGGAGATGGAACAAGATGGGAGAATAAAAGGCTCCATCAATCGTCACCCTCACCCACCCACAAACACCAATTTAACAACTATCTAAACACAAAAAAAGCACCTTCCTAAGAACCAAAAATCTGGTGAGCACTCACCTGAAAGAGGCACTGAAGAGGTAGGAAAAAGAGTCTTGAATCTCCAGTGCCACACCCTCTCCCATCCCCAGCAGTGACAGTGTAGTACAGAGAGAAAAATCTGAGCACTTGAGAAAAGGAGAGCACAGCAATTCTGAAACATTGCATTAAACTCAATGTTGCCCTGTTATAGCAGAAAGCAAAACTAGAAAGGACTCAGATAACATCCATGCAAGAGAGAATATTTAGCCCGGCCCTGGCCAAAGGGAAATCGCCCATTCCAGTAGCTTGAACTTGAGTTCCTGCAAGCATCACGACTGCACAGGTTAAAGTGCATTGGGGCTATAAATAAACTTGAAGGACAGTCTAGGCCACAAGGACTGCACCTTCTAGGAGAGTCCTAGTGCCTGTTGAACTGGGCTCCATGACTGTGGACTGTGAGAGCAGTGACCTACTGAAACACTAGCCAGGGTAGCTAACATAGTGCTGGTGACATACCTCCACTAACCCAAGGCTGCATAGCTCGCAGCTTTCAGAGACCCCATCCTTCCACTTGAGGAGAGGAGAGGGGAGAGTGGAAGGACTTTGTCTTGCATCTTACATGCCAGTTCAGCCACAGTAGGATAGGGCACCAGTCAGAGTCATTAGGCTCTCTTTTCAGGCTCCTGGATGACATTTCTAGACACAATCTGCACCAGAAGTGATATGGTTTGGCTATGTCCCCACCCAAATTTCATCTTGAGTTGTATAATAGCTCTCACAGTCCCCATGTATCCTGGAGGGACCTGGTGGGTGGTAATTGAATCATGGTGACAGGTTTTTCCCATGCTGTTCTCGTGATAGTAAGTCTCATGAGAGTTGATGGTTTTATAAAGGGCAGGTTCCCTGTACATACTCTCTTGCCTGCCACCATGTAAGATGTGCTGTTGTTCCTCCTTCACCTTCTGCCATGATTGTGAGGCTTCCCCAGCCATGTGGAAGAGTAAGCCCATTAAACCCACGCCCTCAACAATGAGTCCCAGGATAGGCAGCATTCACCACAAGCTGACTGAAGAGCCCTTGGGCCTTAAGGTAACATCAGTGGTAGCCTGGCAGCACTCCCTGTGGGCCTATAGTGGCAGTGGTCATGATGTCTTGCTTACAAGAAACACACTTCACCTATAAAGAAACACATAGACTGGAAATAAAGGGATGAAAAAAAAAAATCCCATGCTAATGAAAACCAAAGAAAGCAGGAGTAGCTATGTTTACATCAGACAAAATAGATTTCAAGACAAAGAAGGACACTATATAATGACAAAGGGATCAATTCAGAAAAAGAATACAATAATTTTAAATATGTATGCACCCAACACTGGAGCACACACATGTATAAAGCAAATATGACTAGAACTAAAAAGAGAGATAGGTCCCAATAAAACAGTAGCTGGAAGCTTTAACATCCCATTTTCAGCACTGGACAGATCTTCTAGGCACAAAATAGACAAAGAAACATTGAACTTAATCTGCACTATAAGTCAAATGGACCAAATAGATATTTACAGAACATTTCATCCAATGGCTTGAGAATACACTCTCTTTTCCTTAGCATATGGATCATTCTCAAGGATATACCATATGTTAGATCACAAAATAAGTCTAAAAATGTTCAAAACAATGAAATAATATCAAGCATCTTCTTTGACCACAAAGGAATAAAACCAGAAATCAATAACAAGAAGAATTTTGGAAACTATAACAACATGTGGAAATCAAACAGTATGCTCCTGAATGATCAGTGGGTCAATGAAGAAATTTCAAAGGAAATTGAAAAGTTTCTTGAAACAAATGATAATGGAAACACAACATACCAAAATCTATGGAATACAGCAAAAGAAGTACTAAGAGGGAAGCTTATATCTCTAACTGCCTACATCAAAAAACAAGAAAAACTTGCAATAACCACTTTAACGATGAATCTCAAAGAACTAGAAAAGCAAAACAAACCCAAAATTATTAGAAGAAAAGAAATACTAAAGATCAGAGCATAAATAAATTTGAAATGAAGAAAACAACCAAATGATTAATGAGAAAAAGTTGTTTTTTGAAAAGTTAAACAAAACTGACAAAACTTCAGCTAAGAAAATAAAGAGAAGATCCAAATAAATAAAATCAGAGATAAAAAAGAACACATTGTAATGGATACTCCAGAAATTCAAAGGATCATTAGTGGCTACTATGAGCAACTATATACCAATAAGTTGAAAAATCTGGGAGAAGTGGACAAATTCCTAGGCACATGTAACCTACCAAGATTGAACCATGAAGAAATGCAAAATCTGAGCAAACCAATAACAAGTAATGAGATCAAAGCCATAATAAAAAGTCTCCTAGCAAGGAAAACCCAGTACCAGGTAGCTTCACTGCTGAATTCTGCCAAACATTTAAAGAACTAATACCAATTCTGTTCAAACTATTCAGAAAAATAGAGGAGGAAAAAATATTTCCAAACTCATTCTATGATGCCACTATTACACTAATGCCAAAATCAAAGACACAACCAAAATAAAACTACAGGCCAATATCTCTGATGAACACCGATGCCAAAATTATCAACAAAATACTAGCAAACTGAATTCAACAATACATTAAAAAGATCATTCAAGTGGGATTTATGCAGGGATGGTTCAACATATGCAACTCCATCAATGTGATTCATCATATCAACAGAATGAGGGACAAAAACAATATAATCATTTCAATTGATACTAAAAAAGCATTTAATAAAATTTAATATCTCTTCATAATAAAAACCCTCAAAAAACTGGGAATAGACAGAACATACCTCAACATAATAAAAGCCATATGTGACAGACCCACAGTTAGTATCATACTGAATGGGAAAAAACTGAAAGCCTTCCCTTTAAGATCTGAATCACAACAAGGATGCCCACTTGCACTACTGTTATTCAATGTAGTACTGGAAGTTCTAGCAAGAGCAATCAGACAAGAGAAAGATATAAATGGCATCCAAATTGGAAAGGAAGAAGTCAAACTATCCTTGTTTGCAGATTACAGGATCTTATACTTGAAAAAAATCTGAGAACTCCACCAAAAACTTAGAAATGATAAATTTAGTAAAGTTGCAAGATACGAAATCAACATACAAAAATCAATAGCACTTGTATATGCCAAAAGCAACTTGAAGAAGAAATCAAGATAGTAATCCTATTTATAATAGCTACTAATAAAATTAAGTACCTAGAAACTAACCAAAGAAGTGAAAGATCTCTGCAATGAAAGCTATAAAATATGGATGCAAGAAATTGAAAAAGATGCAAAAAGTGGAAAGATACTCCTTGTCCATGGGCTAGAAAGTCAATACTGTGAAAATGTCCATATGACCCAAAGCAATCTGCATATTTCATCCAATCCCTATCAAAATATCAATGACATTCTTCACAGAAATAGAAAAAACAATCCTAAAATTTATATGGAAGCACACAAGATCCAGAATACTCAAAGCTATCCTAAGCAAAAAGAACAAAACTGACTTCAAATTATATTACAGAGCTATAGTAACCAAAATCTCATGAAACTGGCATTAAAAACAAACACATAGACCAACGGAACAGAATAGAGAAACCAGAAATAATTCACACGTCCACAGTGAACCCATTTTCAACAAAGGTCCCAAGAATATACATTAGGGAAAGGACAGTCTCTTCCATAAATGGTGCTGGGAAAACTGGATATCGCTATGCAGAATAAGACTACACCCTTATCTCTCACCATATACAAAACAAAAATAATGAAATCAAAATATATTAAAAACTTAAATCTAGGACCTCAAACTATGAAACTACTAAAAGAAAATAATTGAGGAAACTCTGCAGGACATTAGGGTGGGCAAAGACTTTTTTTGAGTAATAACACGCAGACACAGGCAACCAAAGCAAAATGAACTAATGGGTTCACATCACGTTAAAAAGCTTACACCTCCTGGCTAACTGGGTGAAATCCCGTCTCTACTAAAAAATACAAAAAATTAGCCGGGTGTGGTGGCAGGTTCCTGTAGTCCCAGCTACTTGGGAGACTGAGGCAGGAGAATGGCGTGAACCCAGGAGGCGGAGCTTGCAGTGAGCCGAGATCGCGCCACTGCACACTGCGCTCCAGCCTGGGCGACACAGCGAGACTCCGTCTCAAAAAAAAAAAAAAAAAAGCTTACACCTGTAATCTGAGTACTTTGGGAGGCTGAGGCGGGTGGATCATGAGGTCAGCAGATCGAGACCATCCTGGCCCACATAGTGAAACCCTACCTCTACTAAAAATACAAAAATTAGCCGGTTGTGGTGGTGTGTGCCTGTAGTCCCAGCTACTCAGGAGGCTGAGGCAGGAGAATCGCTTGAACCTGGGAGGCAGAGGGTGCAGTGAGCCAAGATCATGCCATTGCACTCCAGTCTGGGTGACAGAGTGAGACTCTGTCTCAAAAAAAAAGAAAAAAAAGCTTCTGCGCAGCAAAGGAATCAATCAACAAAGTGAAGAGAGAAGAGAAACTCACAGAATGGGGAAAAGTATTTGTAAACTTCCCATCTGACAAGGGATTCATAACCCAAATATATAAGGAGCTCAACCAATTCTAGAGGAAAAAAAAATCTAATAATCCAATTAAAAATCGACAACAGATCTGAGTAGATATTTCTCAAAAAATGACATACAAACGGCAAAAAAAAAAAAAAAAAGACATTTGAGACAGTGCTAAGTATCATCAATCATCAGAGAAATGCAGATCAAAACTACAGTGGGATATCATCTCACCCCAGTTACAATGGCTTTATCCTAAAGACACTGTATGCCAGTATCAAAATACCTCATATAACCCGTAAATAGATATACCTATTATATATCCAGGAAAATTAAAAATTAAAAAAATTTAAAATAACAATAAATGTAAAAGTAAAATATAAAAGAAGGTGGAGCATCAGAAAGATGCACTCCTGCTGGCCTGGAAAAAAGTTAACAGCCATCTTATGATCTCCCTATGGCGTCAAGTGGCAAAGAACTATAGACAGCCTCTAGTTGCTCAGAACAGTCACTGGCCAACAGCTAGCAAGAAACAGGGGATCTTAGTCACATAACCTCAGGGAATTTAATTCTAAAAACTATCAGTGAGCATGGAAAAGAGCCCTGAGCTTCAAATGAGAAAAGCAGCCAAGCCAAACCCTGTTCAGACTTGTAAGATGTGAGCAGAAAATCTAGCCAAGCCATGTGCAGACTTTTAACCCAAGGAAACTATGAGATAATAAACTTGTGTTCTCTTAAGCAGCTAAACTTGTGATCATTGGTTTTGTAGCAATACAAAACTAATACAAACATAGAAGATATAGTTGACCTAGTCAGAGAAGGCTTTCTTGGGGAAGGAATATTTGAACTGAAATCTGAGGAATAAATTGAATTTAACCAGGGGAAAGGTGTTGGAGTTATGGAAATCAGATACAATGGATTTAGATTTAGAATCTTTAAAAGGCTTAGGGCTAAAGGAAGCGTGGCAAACACAAGAAATATAAAGACATCTAGAGTGGTAAAGAAGGGGAAAATAGAAAATTATGGGGGGCGGGGAAGGGAGATAAAGCAGGACTTTGAAGACCATGTTAAGGAATTTGATTGTATTCCCAGTGATTAGTGTTACTGGTCTTTTCCTCTAGTGTTATCAGGAGTATCTTTCACTGGAGATTTTCATCCCAGGAGTCGCTAGGAGCAGTTCTATAGCTTTTAATTCTGCTGCTTAATGAGATAGGGATCATCCTACCTTGCCCAAGACCCTTCAGTGGACATATAGGGTCTAGACTTATCTTCTAGACTTATTTGGAGATCTTATGCTTCTTGATCACCTTCCAGTGTCAAATTTTGAAATGAGTTGAGAATTAGGAACTATGGGGAAGGTGACAGGGGTGAGGAACAGAGGAGAAAGGGAAAATTATCCACATGGTCAAAACTGTAATATACTTAACCTCTAAACTCTTATTCTCTGACTTTTATAACTGTCCTGCTGCAGATATAGGTCTTATGTAAGAGGAACTCAGGATACAATAGAAATTTCCAAAAGTAGACGTGTTTCTATAACGTAACATCCATATGACATCTTTTGCAGTAAGAGTTAATAAGTGAAGTTTTCAAATACCTCTTTGCCACTCTTTCATAATATATGAAGAGATTATGCTTCTAATGCAATATAAGATCTTCTTTATTCTCTGACTTTTCATTCTAAAATTTAAATGCCAAAATTAAGTCAGTTTTTATAGTTTAATACCTTTAAGAAATCCACAACAACCTTGACTTAATGAACCAAACAAACTGCTAAGGTTATCATAAAGAAAGCAAGTATTTCTCAGGTTTCCATTGCTCACAAGGGAAAGTTTCACTGTTAAACATTTTTTAAAAGGTGACTGATAAAGTATAATACAAATTACATAAGTTATGGTTCACTAGATTCAGCAATTCCATACTATATAGAAATTTAATCAATCTTTCAGGGATTTCAGACATATCACAGTAGGAGGCACTTTTGACCTTTCATGGAGAGGTAAGCAAGATGAGGTACTGAACTGCATATTTCAGTGGGTTTGTTGGATTATGTATAATTGTCTTTTTCAGAATTTCTGGCCAAATTTGAGCCTTCCTATTTGACAATTTATTCCATTTTACATATGAAAAGCAAAACCCACATTTTGCTTATTTGAATCAAAAATTTACCCTTATGCAAATCTAAATCATTTCTCTCTGCCTCAAGAAAGCTAGAGAATAAATAAAGGAGGGTACCATGCAAAGCTATATGAATCGCATTAAAATCATCCCCTTTGCAGCCCTTTTATACTTCCTTAATAGTCCTGGTTAACAGTGCTGGTCATAATTAATAAGAGTGTTCTGTTTCACTTTTTTAAGTGTGCCAGTTTGGATGATAAACCGTATATGTTCATCCTAGTCAATTCTGGCACTATATCCAGGAAGGTAACCCTAATGCTTCTGCCTAGTTGTTACTGTCCTATATTGGTATTGGGTAGAGATGAAGAGGGGGTTATATGTTCTTCAGTAGAGGAATCAGTATAGCTCAAAACACTTATTTGGGTTCCAAAGAAGTAGAAAATACTATGAAAGAGAAACAGAAAACCTAAAGATATGCTACTAAAGCCCAATTCACCTATAAATAAAAAAATAAAACATTAGTTTTTTATGAATAAAAATACAAAAAGTCATACACAACCTGATGTATGTGACTTTTAACCCTTAGAATTGTGTTCTTTTCCATGCCATGCTCTCTCTCAGCTTACAACTAGAATTATATCTACAACTGTCAGATTTTGAGTATATTTATAAGAAGGACTCACAAAGGAACTCATTTGCCATTTAACCTGGCACAAAGTGCCACCCTAAGAGCACAATCTTTAGCCACAGTCAGTTAAATATCCATCATAGTGCCCAGGCCAGCATAAAGCTTGAAATTTTAGAACTGTTTGTTTGTTTTTGCTATTCCAAGAACAAAAATATATTTTTCCCACATGATTTAATGGCCTTGGCAGATTAGAGGTTCTAACTGACATCCCCTGAGTAAGACTGTCAAAAATGGAGCAGAAGGATAGCCACAGCTTGGAACTGAGAACTGAATCTGCCAACTATTGGAGAGTTTGCTCAGCCTTCTAGTGAAAACTGCCCATCTCTACTAAAAGCAGAGAATAGAAATGAGGGATGGGTCAGATAAAATATTCTACCTCATAGGGGGTTTGTAGGGTGGTTAATTCATTATATTTCTATAGTGTGAGACAGTTTTCTTCTGGGAGAAAAGACAGTATTACTATACAAGTCAGTAAATACGCAGTTTAAGTTCACAGCACAGAGCTGAACACAGATTGATGATTTTTCAAATAGCCTATGGTAGTGATTATGACTATGAGTAATGAGGGGAAAAATGTATTTTTTAGACAAATTTTGTGAACATTTTCAAACTGAAAATGCAAGCATTAACTATCAAGAACACATATCTAGATTAAAAATAAAACAAAAGGACATTTTCAATGTATTTCTGTTCATTTTTCAGCACAAGAGTGAATTTTTTATGAAATTAATTTCCTCTGTATTTACAACAATGGACCAGAATTAAAATGGAAAAATAAAACCAAATGAAAACAATGAGCCATTGTCTTTGTTTTCTAAACAAGAGGGAAAATAAAATCCTCACAGGTTTAGAAACGGTGATACATTTAAAAATTAATATTGGCAGTCTTTATTTACTTGACACTTTCAAGATTGTAATTAAAGAAGCTCAATAAATGTGTAATAGACACAGGAAAGTATTAAAGGTGACATTCCAACCATGAGATCTCTTTTAGATAGTAACAAAAAGAAAAAAAAAAAAAAACGTCTAATTTTACTGTCATTGATAACCATATTCTCAGCTCTTTGAGAACCAGAACACTAGCATCCATAATTGTTTGGGTTGTATCTTACAGTTCAGCGCTTCAAATTCACTCTTCCTTGTAGCGAGGGAAAAATGGTTAATACGAGGTTAAATTAAGAGAGTCCAGTGTTTGCCTTTCCCTGGCAGATGCCCATGGCCTTGTCCATTTCTGCTCCTCTTGGTTCCCTAGAGCACCCTGTCCAACACTAAAATATGGCAAATGCTTAAGGAAAATGTGTTGTCTCAACCGCTGTACCTTACAAGGTAGGACTCTGAGCACCTGTAATAGTGTATCTTAATAACTAGAACAAACACTTGCTCTTGCTAAATTGAGGCAAGTAAAATTTTGCCCCTAGATTTGAATGGCTCTAAACCCTAGAAAAGGCCAAATCTGTTATAAAATGTTATCAGATAATACCTTCACCCAGGGCTCTGAATACATTCACATAAAGTGATCTCTGTTTTTCCATCAAGGTTTCTGTCAAGAATATCTTAGCCTCATTGCCTGTGTTTACACTATCATTTCACTACCAAGATGAAGTAGTAATTTTCAAATATGAAAGAGAGCATAATAATATTTTAAATGACAATGGGCACTTTATTATGTAAGTCAATGCCAACATTGTGGGGAAAATCTTTAGAGATTAAATTGAATGATGACTTTGATCTAATGGTATCCACAGTCCTACACAGGACTAGTGCCAACCAGTAATTCACCTGATTAACTCAAAAAATTATTCAGGATTCCAAAAAACAAAACAATTCTCTAGAAAATTTAAGCTAAAACATGTTTAGACCAAATGATAGAGGCTAACACAAGAATCTAAAAAGAAAGTGCAAAGAATGTTTAACGTAATATAGAATCAAACAGGGACGTGTTCATCTCTCTGTTGTCAAATGTTAATTTGAATTGCTGCTGGGGATTACTGTAAGGAGTATCAATGAGACTTGCAGATGTAGCAAATTCATTGTGTGCCTTATAACCACTGTAAATTCAGTGTGCCACCACCTGTAAACATGAGCAATAGATTTCTTTTCCTTTTTTTTTTTGAGACAGTCTCGCTCTGCCACCCAAGTTGGAGTGCAGTGGCGCCATCTTGGCTCACTACAAGCTCCGCCTCCCAGGCTCACGCCATTCTCCTGCCTCAGCCTCCCAAGTAGCTGGGACTACAGGCACACGCCACCAAGCCCGGCTAATTTTTTGTATTTTTTAGTAGAGACAGGGTTTCACCTAGTTAGCCAGGATGGTCTCGATCTCCTGACCTCGTAATCCGCCTGTCTCGGCCTCCCAAAGTGCTGGGATTACAGGCTTGAGCCACTGCGCCCAGCATAGATTTCTTTCTTTCTTTTTTTTTTTTAATGACCTAGAAAGTATTTAACAGGCTATCCTTGGGGAACTAACACTTCTTTGAACTAATTAATCACCGAATGCCACCACTGCTCCAATCCAATGAATATGAAAAAGGAATTATTGGCCGATAAAAAATTCTCTAGAAAAGGAAGTGTTGATACACCACTATTGGAGGGCAAACACCCCTGGAAACATTTACAAGTTTATTTCGAAGAGCATCATTTTAAATAGCAGAAAAAAATCAGAAATGTGTTAATACTGACACTAATTTGAACTTTTTCCATTTCCTTAGTACTTTGAAAGAAATATGGGATAAAAAGCAGCTAGGTAATTAATATTAAGAACATTAAAAGGAAAAAGTGTTTTATAGTAGCTAGAACTCTGGACTGGACCCAGCTGCAAAGGAGACTGAATTCTATTTTTGGCTTGACAACTAACCAACTTTATAACGCCAGACAATTTACTTCAGCTCTGTTCTCAGTATCCAAAATGAAAAGTTTAGAGCAGATGATGTTTAAGATCTCTTCCAGTCCTAATCTTCTATAAAATGTCAACATTTTTAGAACTACTTTTTCTTTCACATCTGTACAGCTTTGTCAATATTTAGGCCACTATATAAGAGTTATGGTTTGAATTTAGCATTTACAATCAATATTTGAATTTTCATTATTACTTAGCTAGGTATCTTTGAATCCTGACAGTGTTTGCTCTCTCACATACTTTAATAATAATAGTAAACAAGGGAATCTTTATGAAACCAAGCAGTACCTAAAGGTTGTGACTGACCAGAGACAAATATCAAACCTAAGATACTTTGAATATATTAGAAGTATCTTCTTCTTAGGACTTCAAAGCACAAAGCATTTTTCTTGTCCATTATATTCTTATGGTCTTCTAGTTATCTGCAGAATACTAAAATAGGTTTAACAAATGGAAGAGGTGCAAGAATTATGCAATTTGTTACAAGAACCCATGAAGTAAGAACTCTAGTTCTTGTTCAGCTGTTCACTATGGAAAGCTACATGAAAATTACATAAGGTAAATGCACCAGATGCAAAAATCTGAAGACACCTGCCAACAGGCAAATAAAAATAAAATCTCTGCCAGTGAGGATCATAAATAGGGAGAACGCTAAGTGTGAGTCCACCCCAAATAGTCTAGTGTACTCAAATAACATATGATATACTCTCTCAATAACAATAAAAATAACATTTTTTGAAGTTTTACTATGAATGCATAATAATTGTGGTAAGTACTTCACATAAATTTTTCATTACAGAGGCTGGAGAGCTGAAACTACATGTTCTAAATTTCCTTGTATCTAGAATTCCAGCTATAGTTTAGGTATTAACAGTTATATGCATTTGCATGATACTTGAATTCAGTACTAATCTAAGTTGGGGGGAAGTTGTGATGCACAAAGCATCCATTTTTTCTGGGTCAGATCTAGTAGATGTGGTATGAATCTGGAGTCTAGAGTTCTAGTGGTAGATTGTTGATTCCCCAGACTCTTAATTGTAGTAGAGTTTGTGATTTTCCTGGCAGAACTGTTCTGCCACTATTCTGTGAGTCTCCCTGGAGGCCCAGTCTAGCTCCTAATCTTCCTAGAATTCCAACATTTCATAAGCAGTTAATTCCTTGCATTTAATTTGTTTTTGCTTAAAATAGCTGAAGTGTTTTCTGTTATCAGCAAATGAACCCTTGACTAACACAGAATTTGTTATCAGGAATAATTGTAGATGCAATGCTGAAAGGTAAGCATCTGAGTTTGCTTGATAAGGATTTCATTTCCAGAAAGGGTTGAATATCAGTAGAACAAGGTCTCCAATAGAGAAGCAGATAATTCAGTTACCACCAATGGTCACCTGGAATGAAGTGCCCACTGAATATACAACTTTAATGAAATATGAGGTGGTTTCCAAAACATAGTATGATGAGCAAAATGATGCAAGGACAATCAGGTAGATTAGTGGCTTATAACTGCATTGAAGAATTACAAGAAGAAAAATAACATGAATTCTTTTTTTAAGCCAAAATCTAACAGGGAGTTTCTCTGACTGCCTTAAAAGAATCTCTTATCTTTACTGTCACAGAGCTGATTCACTAAAAACTAAAAAAAGAATCTGATCCTTTAGTTGCTGAATTACAACAAATCTTATGTTTCTTATGTGAAAATTAAAAACTTGATTAGTTAAGAATTTTCCTAAAATTCCCAAGGAAGGAGTAGGACCTTGAGACTTTAAAGATGACAATTGGGAACATTCATATTTTTGAGAACATAGCACCCCCAAATCCTGCCAAACCTCTGGAGTCAACAGAGATACTCTTCCTGACTGATGAGGCTGGTTCTACCTTGTAGAAAGACCTGATAATGACCCCATTTGAGGCTATTAACCTTGTAAAAAGAGGCCAATTCTTCTCCTGCCACACCCTATTTTCTTCCAGACCTGCGTCAAATTTTATCATGTAGTCAGTTAATTACCTGAAACCTAAACTCATTTAGTCCTAAAATCATCTAGTGAGGATGTTGGAAACATCTTGGTATAGCATTATACATAAGAGGGAATGTAAGACTTAGGGAAATTGAAATGTTGAAGTAAACCTATCACGTGCCACATCTCCCATGCCCAAAGTACATTCCCTTCACAAAGACCTTGACAAATGAATTGTACAAGGAATATCTTATCCTCAGAACAGTTCCCCCTGAGGAACAAAATCCTCAGAAAGTACAGTCATAGCTATCCTCTGAAGTCAGGAAGGAAAGTGGTATATGTTGCCATCAAAATGGAGTCCTTGACTTCAGTGGGAATGATGAGATCCAAATGTGGTAGAGACTTAACTATAAGAGCTAAGGAGAATAATGTTACCATAATAGGTATTATGGCTAAAGGATCATCAGAATGAACTTTGACAATGACTAATTAACCACAGGGTCCTTATGGTAGTGTCACAGGTTAGCTGCCATGTTTCTTAAGGGTGCATTTCTGTTGTTTGAACACTGAAGGCTGGGCAGTGAGCCAAGGCCATGGTGCCCAGCCAAGGAGAAGGTGCCCTGAGAACCTGAACATCCCAGAAAGTATCTGAGAACCTACCAAGAAAAACAGTCTCATCAGTTAAACACCGTAGACAAGGGGCCAAAAAATTAGTTTAAAAGTAGTTTGGAGATGGGAGTGAGGGCAGATCTCTAGAGCCGTTCTGCTGCCATCCAGGAGTACCCTTTCTGTAAGACTTAATAAACTCATCTACTTATCAAACTTGACTTGTTCAAGTCATTCTTCGGTCTCTTGGTTCCTTCCCAGTTTGAAGGGGACATTACAGTCCCAAGCTTTCCTCATAACACTTATAACTAAAATAAATGGGCAACCTAATTTGATCTACATAATAAAAACTTATAGAATGAAAACTTGTAGTAGAGTAAAAAAAGGCCTGACTTCAGTCACCCTAGCAGAAAGTCACAGCCTCACACAAGCCAGGTACAGATGTGGAAGACCTACAAAGATCACCTTCCAGTCTTCCCCATACAATCCGTAGCTACTTACTGCAGTGACAATGCATTGAGGAAAGAGAAAAACACAGAACTTTTGAAGATTTTCAACATTGGGTCTGAGCTAAAATTAATCCTTGGGAACCCACTGTGATCCACTAGTCAGAGACTGAGCCCAAGGTACTCATGTGATACATGAAATTTTGGCCCAAGTCCACCACTCAGTCAGTTCAGTGTGTCTTTAAATTAATCCTATAGTTATTTCTCCATTTCCCGGGTATATCGTGAAAATAGACATTCTTGACAGATGGAAAAGTCCCAGTGATTATTTTCTGATTCATAGGGTGAGAATTGATATGAGTCATGATAGGTGTGGTAACAATCCTCCAAGAGGGTCTCCAATGGCCCCTGCCTCCTGGTATTTACATCTTTGCATAGTGCCCTTCCACACTACGTCAAGATTCATCTGCATGACAAGTAGAATGCCACATCCAAGGGTAGGCTATAAAGGACATTGTGGCTTCTGCCTTCTTCTTTCTCTTGGATCACTCACTCTGAGGGAGCCAGCTGCCATGTCATGAGGAAACCAAACAGCCAAAGGAGAGGCCCATGTAACAAGAAACTGAGGTTTCCTATCAACAGTCATGTAAGTGAGCCATCATTGAAGTGGACTTTCCAGTACCAGTCAAGATTATAGATCCTGCTGATATCCTGACTATAATCTCAGCTAACTAAGTCAGCCCTGAATCCTTGACTTAGGAAAACTGTTCTCAAGTCTAACTACAAATCAAATTTTTGTTTTAAAATTCAATCAACTGAGGTCAGGAGTTTGAGATAAGCCTGGCCAACATGGCAAAACCCTGTCTCTACAAAAATACAAAAATTAGTTGGGTGTGGTGGTGCATGCCTGTACTCCCAGCTACTCAGAAGGCTGAGGCAGGAGAATCACTTGAACCCAGGAGGTGGAGGTTGCTGCAGTGAGCCGAGATCGAGTCACTGCACTCCAGCCTGGGCGACAGAGAGAGACTCCATCTCACCAAAAAAACAACAAAAAAAGTCATAAATCAATCACTAAATCACTTTAATGTACAAGAGCCAGTCTCCAGAGTCATGTCTAGGATAACACGGGGAATTTCATTGTATGTTCTCTTTCTTCTTCCTTCTATCCCTCAAACACTCTTATTTGGGTTAAATAAGAACAAAATTAAAGCTAAGGTATAACTTTAAAGGATAGAGATTATGCATGAATGGTCTGGGTGGAGATAAGAGAGATTAAAACAGACAATGGCAGGTTCTTGCTCTAACTACAAACTCTGTGTATTGGTTTGGACCTAAGGTGTCTCTCTGGACCTGATAAGAAATAATCTTTTTTTCCCCCTGGTAGACTGTCATCACACAGAGTTGCCCAACCAGAGGAAAGATATAATTAACAAAAATTTCCACATCCTAGGAACAGCGACCGAATCTCAGACATTCATAATATATCACAGGCTCAATAGGTGAAGTCTGGAAAACCCATATTTGGGTTCTGATATACAAATATCCTATTACCTGTGTGGACACCAGTAGCTCTCAACCCAATATAAAAGGAAATCACCTAATTTCATCACCAATTATTGTGAAATTAGGGGATCATTTCAAAAGAATTAGACAAAAGAGGTCTGAGTAAGAGACATGGAAATAAAAATAGTTCCATAATAACTGAGTATGGACGAAGAAAGGATCAGGAATAACTCCAAATAAAATAATAACTCCTAGGAATTTAGCTTTCAGTATTTTTCCATTCCCCTCTTGCGCAAGATATTGCTCTTTCTGAAGTTCTCAGAGCCCTAATCCTACTCCCCACCCTCTACAAACCCAGGATCCGATTTTGGAAGCCCTATACTGGCTTGACAGAGCTCATATTCTAAATTCATCCATTCTCGTTATCACCTCCACAAATGAGCTTTTCTTCATAATATTCCTTCGGCAATCTCTGTTGAAGGTGTCAATTGAAAATGGCTTATGATATTACCTTCCCACAAGATATCTTCAGTTGACTGGCAACCTTCAATCCCTTGAAATGGAAAAGTAATTAATGGTGGAAATTTCTAGGACCAAATAGGTAGGACATGCATGTTTCTAGTTATATTATATATGCCAAGACAGAGAAAATTTTTAAGAAATATATTCTGTCATTTGCATAATTGAAAACTCTGGTATCTACTAAACCACTTCCCCCTTTAGGAAGAATGAATGTTGTCAGAAGTCTAACACATGCCCTTCCCTTAGAGGTTACCTATTCTTTAGTTAAATATCTCCAGTAATAGAGATCTCGGAAATTACCAATATGACCCATCTGTGAACACCACCAAAAATTTGTAAAATTTCATGCTGATGCCAAATCATAACACCTGAATCTCCTACCCATTGATCCAGATTTTACCCTCTGAGTGACAGTGATTAGTCATATTATTTTATCTGACAAGATTTTAAATATGGAATGACAATTATAATGTTTTTCCAGATTCATATGCTAAAATAAAATTATAACTCCTTCCTGCTAAGATACAATTTTATGCCCTTTTACTATCCCATTTGTTCTTGGATATGCTTTGGTTCTGTGTTTCCCAAATGCTGGTCTAGGAATTTGTTTTTTAAAACATAAATTTCTAGGTCTGACTCACATAGATCATGATTTAGTAATCTTTCAGTAGGACTAAATTAGAACTCTAGGTGAAATCTAACTCACAGACCAAAGAATTGTCTCCCTGATTTCTATACTCTTATTGATAGAGTATATGACTGCATCTATCACAATTATTGGTAGTATCCATTTTCAGGATACAAAGAAATAAAATCAATAGGAGGTATCTATACCATCTTTTTTTTTTTTTTTTTTTTTTTTTTTTGAGGCAGAGTCTCACTCTGTCACCAGGCTGGAGTGTGGAGTGCAGTGGTGTGATCTTGGCCCATTGCAACCTCTGCCTCCTGGGATCAAGCAAGTCTCCTGCCTCAGCCTCCCAAGTAGCTGGGACTAGAGGCACCCACCGCCATGCTCGGCTAATTTTTTTGTATTTTTAGTAGAGACAGGGTTTCACCATGTTAGCCAGGATAGTCTTGATATCCTGACCTCACGATCCACCCACTTCGGCCGCCCAAAGTGCTGGGATTACAGGCATCAGCCACCACACCCAGTCTATACCGTCTTCTTATTCCCATGTATTGGACAGTTGTATCAAGGTAAATTACTCGTAAGTGATCACTATCTTTGTTATTTTTATAGCATCTCAGCTTAGATTAAACCTGCATTTTAATTTTAGATTTTCCAAATCAAGAAATATTCCACTCCAGAATAGCAGACCTTCAGGTAAGACATGAAAACTTGCTAATTTATGCCCTTATGATTTTATGCATAATCCAGTATAGGAAATCATGCCTGTTCCGTTCCTAATTATTGTTTTTCTCACATTTTTAAGTTAAGGCTCAAATTCACCAATATCAAGAAAACTTCTAGTGTTAGCTACGCTTTCCCACCTCCTATAACTATTCAATAAATACCTCAATTAGTTTTAAGTGCTCATATGTAGTATCAGTGTTCCACAATTAAAAAACAATATCTCATATCCTTTAGTAAATCTCCATGGCATTGGGTTTTGCAGTCTTCATGTGATTAGTAAATAAGGAATTATTCAAAGGAGGTGAATAACTTTCTCTATTGTGCCATTTTCAAACCTTATTGTCTCCTGTTTATCGAAAAATATTTATTAAGTATTTATTAGGTACCAGGCACTATACTAGACACTGGGGAAAAGGAATAAATAAGATCTAGGTTCCTTCCTTTATGCAGCTTAAAGCCTAGATGAGGAGACATGTATTGAACAAACAATCACCTAGAAAAATATGTAATGAAATTGTGATAGACATTGTGAAGGAAAAGTAGAATGATAGCATACAACAGGGCCTGATTTAGATGATGACTGAGGGAAGACTTCTCTTAGAAATTCACTTTAAGAGAGACCTGAATGATGCGCGGTACACAGTCAGGCAAAAGGGACAAACTCCAATCAGAGGTAATAGTACAGAAGAAGTTCCCAGGGAAGTAAGGAGCTCAGTCCTTTTGGGAGAATGAAAAAAATAAAAATAAATAAGACAGGTACTAAAGTGAAAGGGAAAACGGATCACGATGAAGCTGGATAGAGACTAGGTTACAGAGATCCAGTTATAATTCAACTTAGAGGGGTTTAAATTTACCTTAAATGTACTGCATGGACATTGAAGAGCTATAGTAGGGAATGTTGCGTTTTTAAAAGATCATTCAGGGCTACTGAATATGTTGATGGCAATCAAGAGGAAATAGAAATCAAATTTGGAGGCTTCACAGTAGATAGTTTGAGAAAAGATATTTGCTTAAGCTACTATGATGACAATGGATATCTGAAGAAGCAGGCAGACACATTGTAGAATTATATTCTAGGAAAATCAAAGAGGAGGAGTAGAGCCTGACACACTTGCCTTTATACAATGCTTATAAACTGTATTTATTTTCTATAACTACTAAGACTCACTCTTTATGTCTAGTCATCCCTTTACCTTTTGTTTAATTGTTCATTTCAGGTAGAAGATCTGCTTAATTTTGCATAACAACTAGCACAGCATGATACCCATATTATAGTCTCTTAAATCCACTTGATAAAGGGCTATCTAACAAGATTCTGGAGTTCCTTATGAGTCAATATTATAAATATTTAAGAGGGTGTCATAAGGGACAGACTTTTATTTCAGTTCAAAAGAACAAACCTCACATTTTATTTAAATGACATTTTCCCCAAAAAAGTTATTATCAGTTTTGAGTCTGGAATGTGAACCTCATCAAATTAACCTCAAATGTAAGCTTTCAGCAAACACCAATATTTTTAACCTCATTGAAACATATCTCTAAATTTGCAATGAAATATAAATACATTTTAATGTTGCAAATTAGATTTCTATATGAGACATGCAGGACTTCCAAATATACATAAGGTCAACAGGATGAGACTGCAAAATAAAAATAGTCAAATTCTCACTGCATTTGAATATGGGAATATAAAACTCCTGGTCCTAAGCTGTACTCAGAAAAAAACACATGGGGGAAAAATAGTGTTAAAGTCATATAACATCCTTTAACTTTAAAAATCATGCTAATTCTTCTCTCTCCTAGAATGTCAACCCAAAAAGAAACAATGTGAATTACATAGCTATAGATACTCTTTCTATATGTTTTCTTTGCTAGAAAAGGAATAGATATTGAAGAAAGAAAAAAAGGCTGGGGAGGGGGGCAGGGGACTAAATAAGTGTAAAGAGATTCCAAAAGGATTTATATATATAAAGACAATATCTTCTCCATCAGCCCGCATTCCTATTTCAACCTTGATCATTTTCTTCATGGCCAATAAGCACTAACCTAGTGTAAAATTGTATAGAAAAAGTATATGCATATAGGACAGATAAAATACAAGCTGTACCCATTTGGGGTGTTTTTATCATTAACTGCTGTTGCATAAACTGAACATACAATGGGCTGTGACACTGGATAAATCATTTGTTTCCACTTGTTATTGATGACATTTCATAACTCATTTGGGGCTCTGCTTTGCCCCGTCACTCGTGAGTTATGAGGTTATCAATCATGACTGAGAATAAATGATTTATGTAAGTTGCCCTATTGTATATTTTAGGTACAGGATACAATAAAACACACACTATTGATTTCTAATATTGTTGCATTACGTTTATCATGTGTGTTTGTGAGACTGATCTTGCCTCATCTGCTGAAACAACTGAGAATGAAATGTTAAAATAACATAAGAAAATGAATAAAAATGATTCTGAGAATTCCTGTTTTTAATTAATATCTTGATAAAGTCATTTTTAAAGTCTCCTTGAATTAAAAAACAAACTGTCTCAAGAAAGGGGAATTGTAGTTAAGGGCCTGAAATCAATCTATAAAGTTATGATTAATAAACAGAAAAAGACTGAGAGGAACGTGTTGAGTAGGGCATATGCCATCCTGAGAACCTACTAAGATACTGAGGAAACGCTATTCACTGAGGAACATTTTGCATGATGTATTATACTTGATAGGATCAATGGCTTAGGAACAGGGATAATATGGAAATATGAAACACTTCTTCCAGTCATTTTAAAGAGCAAAGGGGTAGGGTGGAGAGAAAGAAAAAAAAAAAGAGATTCTTTTTGGTGATAAAAGCTTAGCCTTTTTAACTCCACAAGGAATATATTATTTGAAAATAAACATAAAGTGATCCCCAAAATGCTCTTGTTTGAATAAATTTCCTTAGAAGGGGAAATGGCATCTTAAGAGATTAAAGAATTTTTCTTTTGCTTCCTTCCCATTCCTTCCAACAACTGACTTCCTTTTTATTTTCCTGATGAGCTTAAAACTATAAACATGGTTTTAAATATATATAGAACTACAAGAAAATGCAAAGAAATTTGAGGGAAGCAATCAAAAAACATATTGAAAATCAAACCGAGAATAAGAGCATCAAAAATCCAGGAACTTTCAGCTATTTGTAATTACGAGAGTAATTGCTATTTTAAAATGTTTTGCGTGTTCCAGGGAAACTCTGGTTCGTAAGCTGAAATTCAAGGAGTTTAAATCACAGCAAAATCTCTTAGAAGCTGATCAAGACTAAATATACAATCAAAACAACCTATTACTTACATATTTTAGTTGATTAAAAAAATTTACCTCTCCGAGCAGCGTTACATAGAAGATGTTGACCAGCTGTGTATCACCCCCAGTGATGAGGGGGAAAAAAAATTAATTTGAAGTACACAGAATTTAAGTAAGATATAAAGAAAATTTTCTTCTTCTAATAAAAAAAATTCCTTCTTCTAATATAAAATTTCCTTCTATATATGTTAACTACTGAAAATAATTGTAGAATTTGGAAATTTATAACAGCAGTTTCACTTTTTAGACTGGTTTATATTTCTACTAATCTAATGATCAAGAGTTACATTCAAATTTCAAGTAATTTCTCACAGTCCTTTTCTCTGTTAAATTTTATGATAACACTAATTATTTTAAAGCACTGTTTTATAGAATAATGGGATAAGAGAAATGGAGATTTCAAAAGTGAAAGTTGGTAGCTCATGCAATTAGAAGATGACATAGTTCTTGAAAAAGTACAGCAGAGGTACATGGCTTAGCTAAAAACTCTTAGATTGGGTCCAATATTATTTAAAATATTTCATTTTTAAATTTTTATTCTAGATAATTTTCTAGGTGCTTTAATTAAGTATACAGTTGCTTAACCTAGGGCCTTTAAACAGGCTTTAAGAGAGTTCAGGAAATACCCCAAATTGTATTTAAAATGGTGTATGAGCTTGTGAAAAGTTCACAACATTATTAAGAATTTCAAAAGTCATTCACAGTCCTCGTCTAAAAACAATTTTTCTAAATATTACAAATCACCTATTTGAAAGAAGCTTTCATTCACAAGTCCATCATTCGCCTTTCCAAATTGCTTATAAAATTAATTAAACCCTTACTTCAGCTTTATTCTTTGTTTGATTGGTTTTTTTGTTTGTTTTTTACTAGGTTCTCCTCACCACTCCCCATCCTATGCGTTTGACTCATTTTGGCAGTTAGTCTGAGGAGAGAAGTACTTAAACTTAGTGGCTAATTTTGCTATCTTTCAAATGCCTTTAGATAAAAACTTGGTTATAAATTCAATAGTTTGAAGTTGTAAACTAAAGTCACTTTTTTTCTTATGTATAAATATCAATTAAATGTGATTTCCGTTCCCCCCACATATAATCAAAGAGTAGCTGCTATTTAAATGTGGCAACTCACATATGGGATCAGAAAAGTCATCTAAAAATGAAAATTCTCCTCTTCTAAAACCAAGGGTAAATCTTGTAACTTTTAATTTCAAATTTTACATTTTTAACAAAAAATGTGATGAGATGTGGGAAGATTACCATTTGATATCAGGAGGCAACACAGAGAAGTAGAAGTATAATTAGGAAGCATTCCTTGAAGATTTGTACAGTAACTAGTGTATGATCAGTCCAGGATTTTTTTTTTTTTTTTTTTTTTTTTTTAATGAAAGAAAGAAAGAAACTGGTTGTACAGTAACTAGTGTATGATCAATCCAGGTTTTTTTGTTTGCTTTTAATGAAAGAAAAAGAAACTGGGTATAAACCTGATTTAATCAGTTTAGAGCTGTTTTAGTGAGCTTGTTCCCCAAACATTAGAAATGCTGATGGAGCCACAGTGGATATATTTGGTTATGTACCAGGATGGGTATGAGGAGACTGGGGACTTAACCCCCAGCTCTGTTCCTGACTCATTGAGTGACCGCAAGCCAGTTAACCCATCTGTTGTTTTTCAGAAGGTGATGACTTGGAGACTGCCTAGCAATTGCTGTGCATTAACAGGGTGACAGTCAAAGGAAGATGCCTGGGGCAGGAGAGATTCCGTGTGAGGAAATCAGCCTTTGCTGCTCTGCCCAATCATGTCAGCACTGCTGCTCTTTCAGGAGGCTTCCTGCCATTGTTGTTCCAGCTCCGGAGCACCTCATGCTGCCAAAGCCACTGCAGGGGGTCACCTTTAACAGACAACCTCATTTTCAAATTTCCAGACCACTAAATCAAATGAACCAATGCAAGGGTAATTTTTTTTAAGGTTGCCAAAGAGATGCATAGAAGAGATGCCTATGTTGGGAAGAGAGAATTACAGCAGGAGTCTTGCTTTTTGATGATTGGAAAAGAAAGTAGATCAGAAAGCGGCTTCATGAGTTTGGGAATTATTTAGATTTTAAATTGTGTTTTGCTCTACATCAAATTGGATTAGAATCCTTGAATCTTATAAGACTTTGATCCAACCATTTCACATTTACAAATTAAAAAGGAGCTTTGGCAGTGAAAATTATATAAGATACAACCAGAAAGATTTGAGGAGCATACAGGCAGATTTAGCCTAAAAGCCCATCCACTTGTGCAATGTCTCATACCAATGTGTTTGTACTTTGAGAAAATATACTCAATTTCTATTATGCTAAACATTCATCAATAGAGAGACATGCAGTCATAAAATTCTGTATATCTATCTTTCTTTATACTGTATCATGTTTCTAAATCCGATAATAACTTTTTTCACAGAAACTGATGTCCTTAAATTTCGGGGTACCAAAGTGTGGTATAAATGCTGACCAGTTAAAAAATTAAACAAATTTTAACCAAAGTTAAAATAAGTGAGTCATATCATATGTCTGGTAATCTAACATTTCCATCACAACTAGACCCACCCAAAATAACTATGCAGAAGTGAAAGCAATGAGCAAGAGAGAAAGGGGACTGCACATTCAAATCTAAAATTTAGACAGCGATAAACTTGGCTGCGTAGGAAGGAAAGAGAAAAAGTAACTGATCACCTTATATGTAAGCAAGAAGTCTGAGCCAAATATCCATTCAAACTATATAGACTAAATCAGGCATCCCATAAGAAATAAAAGGATCATCAGCTACACACAAGCAGCATCCTCCAGCACAGTACACTCCAACAACTTCCCAAGACTGCCATGTGTGTGCAGAGCTTCATCAATAGGGTTTGAAAAGCACTGCTATTCTCCAGATAGTGCTCACTACATGAACGCTAACATAAATCAAAAATACTGGCATGTGTTCCCTGTAGTCACTACTGCTTAATCCGCTTACTCTAACCCTTCCCATCTTCACACAGGGTCATCTCTCCATGTAACCAACATATTCCCCTTTTCAAAAATCTTTTCTTTCATGAAGGTTTATAAATGCTTTATTGATTTTTCCACACAAGGCCAGTCAACTTCTGACTTCACAAGAAGAATCGAATAAAGTGGCTGAACCCACTGCTGTTTCCCTACCTACATAACTAAAGTATCACAACCCAGTTAATTTTTGTTCTACTAACTGACCTGGTCATAAAACAGCCACCATCCATCTCAGGGTCTCCAAAGGACAAAGAGTTTGCTGAGCTCCTGTCTAACTGCAAAGTTACAAGTCCACTGGCCAAATAACTTCATGGCTGGCAGAATTATCAGTCTCAGTCCTATGTCTAGAAAAATAAAATCTTGACCCGGCTTTTGATACCTGATTAATTTTCAACAAGCCAGTTAGTCAAAAAAGACTGTCATCCATATCACTTGCATTTTTAAACAAATTAGAATTGTTTATAAACTTGAAAATGTTCTTGTTCCTAATTTAATTAATAATTTTCAGCAATTTTTGAGAAAATGTTTATTTTTTATTATTACAGGTTATTAAAATAATATACCACTTCATAGGTTCCTTATTTTATTTATACTGTTTATATTATTCATCCATAATTCTTTCTGTCTTCACTTTCTTTCTTTGAACACAACTAAGCATTTTGCACTTCAATTTTCCTGCTTCAAAAATTGAATAGCATAATTCAAAAAAAAATACACAAGTCTACACTACACACACACACACAAACACATATATATACACATATATATATTTCTTCTCTACTTAAAAGTACAAAGGTTGATAAAATTGTCATTGGCATTATTAAGGTTTCAGAGAAAATAAAAAGTGGGAACAATTAATAAAAATGGCATTTTTAAAATTACATCAAATTTTAAACCAGGTGAGATTAATAAATTAAAAATTTGCTCTTACAATTTATCTCCTTAAAAGGTATTTTTTTATTTTTTAACATTTTTCTTTTAATGTGATTTGTATACAAGAAAACTCTTCCATGTTACATGGACACTTTGATCAGTTTTGAAAAATGTATACACACATGTAAACACCACAGGAATCATGAACCAGAACGTTCCTTTCAATCTGAAGTTTTGTCTCATGTGTCTCTTTGTCATCAATTCACTCCTCCCACCATGACCCTTGGCAACCAATGATCTGCTTTCTGTTATTACAATATTTCTTTTTCTAGAATTTCATATAAATGGAATCATACAATATGCAATCCTTTGTGTCCAGCTTTTTTAAACTCAGTATACAGCTTTTGGGATTCATCCATGCTGTTGGCTGTATAAGCAGTTCACTCATTTTCATTGCCAAGAAGTATTTCATTATATGAATATAACACAATTTGTTCTATCCATTCACATATAAGTTGTTTACAGCTGTTGACCATTATAAATAAAGCTGCTATGAACATTTGAGTATAAATGTTTATACCGATATGTATTTTCATATCTCTTGAGTAAATGCCTAGCAGTGGAATTTCTGGGCTATATGTAAGTGTATGTTCAATTTTTTAAGAAATTACCAAACAGTTTTCTATAGTCCTTCTGCCATTTTGTCTTCCCACAGCAATGAATGAGATATATAGCTGCTGTATACTTTCACCAACACTTGGTAGAGTCAGTCTCTTCAATTTAGTGAATCTAGTAGTAGTAATATCTCATTTTATTGAGGTGTAATTTACATACTTTACAGCTTAACAATTTTTAGTTAATTTATACATCATGGAATTATCATCAATATTCAATTTTAGAACAGTTTCGTCACCTCAAAGCTTTCCTTATGTTTATTTGCAATCAATCCCTACTCCCACCGCCAGCCCCAGGCAAACATTAATCTCTTTTATCTTTATATAGTTTTGAAATTTCTAAAAATTTCTTATAAATAAAATCATATAAGGTGTAGTCTTTTGTATCTGGCTACTTTGACTTAGCATAATGTGTGTGAGGTCTGTTTATGATGTTGCAAGTATCAATAGTCTATTCCATTTTATTTTGAATTATATTTCAATATATGTATATACCACATTTTATGTATTCATTCACCAATTGGCACACATTTGGATTATTTCAGTGTAAGGTCTTAATGAATAATGCTGCTACAGGCTGAGTAACCTTTATCATAAAATGCTTGGGCCCAGAAGTATTTTGGATTTTGGATTTAGGATTTTTTTTTTCAGATTTTGTAATATTTGCATTACTTACTGGTTCAGCATCCCTAATTTGAAATCCAAAATGCTCACATTAGTATTTCCTTAAAGCATCATGTCAACACTCAAAAGGTTAAAATTTTGAAACATTTTGGATTTCAGACTTTTGAATTATGAATGCTCAACCTGTACAAACAGTCACAAACAAATGTTTGTGTGAACCTGTTTTTATTTATCCTGAGAGGCTAACTAGGTATGAAATTGCTGGGTCATATGGTAAAGGTCATTTTGACTCTTTAATAAATTGCCAAACTGTTTTCCATTTCAAACCACAGTGTATAAGGGTCTCAATTGCTCCACATCCTCACTAACCCAGGTATTTTCAGTCTTGGGTTACAGCTCTTGTATTAAGTGTGTAACGATATCACACTGTGGTTCTAATTTGCATTTCAGTAATGACTAGTGATATCGAGCATCTTTCATGTGCTTGTTAGCCACTCATATTTGTGTTGTTATAATGTCTATTTAAATTATTTATATAATTATTTATAATTATATAAATTAATATAATTATATTAATTATTGTATTATAAATCATAACATCATTTTATAACCCATAAATATATACAACTATAATTTGTCAAATACTAATTAAAAATAAAAACTAAACAAATAAAATAATGTATCAATTTTTAAAATTAGATTGTCATCTTTTTAATATATTTTGGATAGAAGTCCTTTATTAGATATAGAACTTGCAAATATTTTCTCTAATATGGCTTGACTTTTGAAGGACAAAATATTTTAATTTTGTTAAAATCAAATTTATTGATTTTGTTATGTATGAATCAGACTTTTGGTGTCATATCTAAGAAATCATTGCTTAACCCAGAATTTCTTAATAGTGGAACTAAGTTAAATGTCTCCTTTAAAAAAATCAACATTCTTTTAAGGAATATAATAGAAGTCAGAGTCTCCACAACACTATATTCAAAAAACCATAATAAAAATCGAAGATAATTTGACATAGGAAGAATTAAAAAATGTGATCCATTTTCAAGGGAAAGGCGTAGCAGTGAGACCAATTCTGAGATGATCTAGATATTGGAATTTTCAGGCAAGTTTAAAGAAGCAATTATATCAATGATCTAAAGGAAAAAGGGCTTGCAATGAAGGAAAATAGAAAAAAATACTTTCTATTAAATATGTTTTTAATAGACAAGCAAAAATTATACATATTTGTGGCACACAGCATGATGATTTGGTATATATACATTGTGGAGTAGCTAAACCAAGATAATTAACATATATATCACCTTATATACGTATCACTTTTTTTTTGGTGAGCACAGTTAAAATTTACCTTCTTAGCAATTTTCAAATATACAATATATGGTTATTAACTGTAGTCACCATGATATAAAATACATCTCTTGAAATTGTTCCCTCTAAGTGGTATTTTGTGACCTTTTACCAACATCTCCACAACCACTCTCACCAGTCTCGAGTAATCAATCACCACTTTACTCTCTGTCTCTATGAGTTTGACTTTTTTACATTTCACGTATAAGTTAGTGTGGATATATCTTTATTTGCTTGGCTTATTTCACTTAACATAATATCTTCCAGGTTCATCCATGTTTTTGCAAATGACAGGATTTTCTTCTCTTTAAGGCTGAGTAATATTCCACTGTGTGTACATAATACTTTTCTTTACCCATTGTGTACATAATACTTTTCTTTACCCATTCATCAGTTAATGAACACTAAGTTTGATTCTGTATCTTGGCTATTGTAAATAATGTTCCAATGAGCACTAGAGTGCAGATTTCTCTTTAATATACTTATTTCGTAACCTTTGGATAAATACCCAGTTGTGGGATTGCTAGATCATAGAGTAGTTTTATTTTTAATTTTTAGGAGCCTCCATACTGTTTCCCAGAAAGGCTATACTAATTTACATTCCCATCAACAACAGCATGCATGGGTTCTCTTTTTGCCACATTCTTGCTGACACTTTTTATCTTTCATCTTTTTGATAGTAGCCTTTCTGACAGGTGTGAGTTATGTCTCATTGTGGTTTTAATTTGCATTTCCATGATTATTAGTGATGCTGAGCATTTTTTGATACATCTATTGGCCACTTGTATGTCTTCTTTTGAGAAATATCTATTCGAGTTCTTTGTCAATTTTTTAATCTGAGTATTTGTTTTCTTGCTATTGACTTGAGTTCTTCATATATTTTGGATATTAACACCTTAACAGATGTATGGTTTGCAAGTATTTTCTCTCATTCTGTAAGTGTTTCTCTTTAATCTGTTGATTATTTTCTTAGCTGTGCAGAAGATTTTTAGTTTTATGTAATCTTCTGTTTTGTTGCCTGTGTTTTAGGGTTATACCCAAGAAAACATTTGCTCAGACCAACATCATGGAGTTTTTCCACTGTTTTCTTGTGGAAACAAAAACTAGTTTTAGTTTCAGATCTTACATTTAATCCCTTAGTCAATTTTAGTTGATATTTTTAGATGCTGTAAGATAAGAATCCAATTTCATTCTTCTGCATGTGGATATCCAGTTCTCACAGCACTATGTATTCATTTATTAAAGACATTCTCATTTCCCCATTGTGTGTTCTTGGCACTTTTTTTGAAGTTCTGTTAACTATAGAATTGTGGATTTATTTCCAGGTTCTCTAAACTCTTCCATTGTTCTATGTGTTGTTTTCATACCAGTACCATGCTATTTTGATTCCTATAGCTTTGTAGTATATTTTGAAATCAGTTAGTGTGATGCGTCTGGTTTTGTTCTTTTTACTCAAGATTGCCTTGGTTATTTGTGGTCTTTTGTAGTTCAACAAAAATTTTAGAATTTTTTTTCTGTTTCTGTGAAAATATCTTCGACTTTCGATAGAGATTGCCTAGAATATGTAGATCATTTGGGGTAGTATGAACATTTTAACAATAGTAATTCTTCCAATCCATGAACATGGAATATATTTCCATCTATTTGTGTCTTATTCAATTTTATTCATCAATGTTTTTTAATTTTCAGTGTACAGATCTTCACTGGCTTAGCTAAGTTTATTCCTAAATATGTTATTTTTTGTAGCTATTGTAAATGGAATTGTTTTCTTGATTTCTTTTTCAAATAGTTTGTTGTCAGTGAACAGAAATACTACTTATTCTCATGTCTTGATTTTGTATCTTACAACTTTACTATAATCCCTTACTAGCTCTACGAATTTTGGTAGGGATTCCTTAGGGTTTACTATATATAGGATCATGTGGTCTGCAAACAGAGACAATTTAACTTCTTTCTTTCCAATCTGGATGCCTTTTATCCTGAAGAATTTTCTATGTGGTTGTAATAAGAAAGGGTATTCTGCTGCTGTTGAACAGAATGATCTGCTCGGGCCATTGGTATAAGGAGTAGTTCGAGTCCAATGTTTCCATATATATAAATTCCATATATATATTCCATATATATTCATATATATTCCATATATATTCCACATATATTCCATATATATATTCCACATGTTCCATATATATATTCTACATATATTCCATATGTATATTCCATATATATTCCATATATATTCCACATATATTCCACATATATTCCATATGTATAGTGTATGTGTATATATATACACACACAATTATTATATCTTCTTAAAGAACTTCTTGAAAAGCCTTTATCGGTATATAACGACATTTTTGTCTCATTTTAGTTTTTGACTTACAGTCTATTTTATCTGCTGTAAGTATAGTGGCCTTTGTTCTCTTTTGGTTTCCAATTGCATCAAATATGTTTTTCCATTCTTTCACTTTCACACAATCTATGTGTCTCCTTAGTGGTGAAGTGAGTCTTTTGGAGGCAGCATATAGTGAGACCTTGAGGTTTTTTTGTTTGTTTTGTTTTATTTTGTTTTGTTTCTGTTTTTGTTTTTGTTTTCACTCAACCAGTTTACATCTTTTGATTACATAATTTAATCCATTTACCTTCAAGGTAATTATTGATGGGTAAAGATTTACTACTGCTATTTTGTTATTTTTTTCTGGTTGCTTTGTAGATCTTTTATTTTTCTTCCTCTCTGTTGTTTTCTTTTGAGTTTAGAAGATATTCTCCAGTGACAGACTTTGATTCCTTACTTTCTATCTTTGATGTGTCTACTATAGGTTTTTGTTTTGCAGTTACCATGAAGCTTACATAAAAATCTTCTAACAGGCTGTTTTAAGCTGATAACAACTTAGCTTTGATCACATAAAACAACAACACTTTTACTCCATCTTCATGCACACATTTTATATTTTTGATATCACAATTCACATCATTTTATATTGTGTATCCATTGACAAATTATAGCTATTAATATTTTAACAGTTTGTCTATTAACTTTTACACTAAAGATATAAGTGATTTACATGCTATACAGTACTAGAGTATTCTGAATTTGACTTATTTTTATCCATGAGTTTTATACTTTCTTTGTGTGTGTGTGTGTGTGTGTGCTACCAATTAATGTCCTTTTCTTCCAGCTTGAAGAACTTTTTTAAAGCATTTCTTGTAAGACAGATCTGCTGACAATGAACTCTTTCAGCTTTTCTTTGTCTGGGAAAGCCCTTATCTCTCCTTCATCTCTGAAGGACAATTTTTCCAGGCACAGTATATTTGGTTAGCAGGTTATTTTTCCCCAGTACTTTGAATATATCATCCCACTCTCTCTTCATCTGTTAAGTTTTTCCTATAAAATCCTCTGCTAAAAATCTTGAAAGTCCCTTATATGTTATTTGCTTTCTTTTCTTTTTCTGCTTTCAGGATCCTCTCTTTGTTTTTTCATTTTTGACGATTTTGTTATATAATATGTCTTGATGTAGTCTTTTTGGGGTTGAGTCTGACTAGAGACATTTGACCTTCCTGTACCTGGAAATATATATCTATTTCCAGGTACAGGATTTACTTCCAGGTACAGGAAAGAGATATAGCTATATATCTATATACATATAGATATAGATATATCTATTTCCAGGTACAGGAAAGTCAAATGTGTGTGTGTGTGTGTGTGTGTGTATCTTTCTCCAAATCTAAAAAGTTTTCACATATTACTTCTTTAAGTAAACTGTATCCATTTATCTTTTTCTTCTCTTTCATTAACTTTTAAAACTCAAACGTTTGCTATTTTCATACTGTCCCATGAATCCCATAAGCTTTCTTCATTCTTTTTTATCTTCTTTTTTCTCCTCTAAGTATATGTCTTCAAATAACTGGCCTTTGAGTTCACAGAATATATCTCCTGCTTGATTGAGTCACTGCTGATGCTCTCTATTGCATTTTTTATTTTATTCATTGTACTTTTAAGATCTTGAGTTTCTTTTTTAAAATAATTTAAATTTTTGTTAAATTTCTCGTTTGATCATTTTTTGTTTCCCTAATTTCATTGAATTGTTTCTCTGTATTTTCTTGTAGTTCACTGAGCTTTCTTAAAACAACTATTTTGAACTCTTCCTCACTCATTTCATATATCTCCATTTCTTTGTGATTAACTACTGGGAGATTATTGTTTTCTTTTGGCAATGCTATGTGTTTTTGGTTTCTCATGTTTCTTGCTGCTTTATATTGATGTCTGTGCATTTGATAGAGCAGTAACCACTTATAGCCTTTACAGGTTAGCTCTCCTGTGGAGAGACCTTCCCCTTTGGGGAGTATGAGGGCACTTGCTGGGTGAAGTGCAGCAGTTCTGGTACCAGTGTGGGTGTCAGCTGTGTAGTCTCTGTACAGCTGTGTCAGCTGAAGTCAGTGTTGATAAATATTGCAGGGATCCTCAGCAGCCAGTATGTGGATATTTGCAGTGACAACAAGGGTTGTTGGGGTCTTTGGTGGTGATGGCTGCTAATGTCCTCACGATTTCTTTTTCTCCCACCAGGAAAGTTGTGGTCAGGGGATCCCTCTTGGTACTATGTCTGGCTCATAAGCTTGCTAGCAGTCATGGTGGAACTGGTGTCTGATGAATGGCACCCCTGCAAGAGTCACAGAGCTGAGGTCTGAAGCTCAGGCATGAATGGAGGAATTATGACTCTGGGATTGAGCAAGTAATGGCATTGACAACCAGGGCACAGGCATCTCTACTGTCGCGTTGGTAACTGAATGTAAGGTACAGATGCTTACATTAGGTGTAAGGTGTAAGGTGAAGCAGCCTGGAAAGCCAAGAATGGAAGCACATATATGAACAAAGTTACAGTGGCTCCAGGGTTAGGGTAAGGTCTAGCTCTCTATGGCAGCTGAGTCAGTACCTGAGGCTAAGGCACCTCTATTGCTGCCTTGGTAACAGTAGCTGAAGCACAGATGCTTATGAAGTAGCCAGGTAGCCAAAATGAGAGCACAGATTTGTGCACAATTAGTGCAACTCCAGGGTGAATGCAGGGTCAAGTTCTCTGTAGTAGGTAGGCAAGACATGGTCAGGTGCATCAGGGCTTGGCTCTCGGGTGTAGAGGGTGAAACAGCTCAATATGACAATGGCCCCAGTGTATAAGCTGTGAGTGGATTCAGTGTAGCTGCAGAACCCTGGTCTGGAGTGTGAGCACTTCCACAACAGCCAAGGTCTAGCATCAAAGCATACATAGGGTGAGAGAGGCAGTGACTCCTTTCCCAAAGCAGCTCAACAGTTGCCACTTCTTGAGCAGGAAAGGGATGTGGAACCATCATCTCCCTTCTGGGGGTTCCCAGTAGGAACAGCTCTTGGTTACCTGAGTGGCAAGACATCCTTGTGTTCTTAGTGGAGTAGGCTGATGGGGACCATGGTGGTTCCCACCCTGTCGCTAATAGTGATAATCTGCTTTTTCATTCTTTGCTCCTAGCTGTTTCCTGGTATCTCAGGTATGCCAATCTCATCAACAATACTTTCTATGTGTATATTCTCCTTTGCTGTTGTTTGTGTATTTGTTCCACTCTATTGCCTCAGATCTTTCAATGTGAACTTGAGTCTCTTTGGGCTATTTCTGTTTGTGAATAGCTGTCTATATTTGTTTTTGTGTGGGGGTATGAGGCTAGTATCCCCTACTCTGCCATCTGGGTGACATCACTCAAGAAATTATATTTTCAAAATCGAAATTTTAAAACTGAAAAGTACAAAATCTGATCTTAAAATGTTACTAGAGGTTGGGAACAGTGGTTCACACCTGTAATCTCGGCACTTTGGGAGGCTGAGGCAGGTGGATCATGAGATCAGGAGTTTGAGAGCAGCCTGGCCAATATGGTGAAACCCCATCTCTACTAAAAATACAAAAAAAGAAAAAATAAAAAGGCTGCGGATGGTGGCACATGCCTGTAGCCCCAGCTACTTGGGAGGCTGAGGCAGGAGAATCGCTTGAACCTGGGAGGCCAATGTTGCAGAGAGCCAAGATTGCGCCACTGCACTCCAGCCTGGGCAACAGAGTAAGACTCCATCTCAAAAACAAACAAATTTAAAAAAATGTTACTAGATGGGCTTATAAGAAGAGTAGAGATGTCAGTGGAAAGAGTGAACCTGCAGATAGGGCAATAGAAACTATCCAAATGAAGAAGAAAGAGGGAAAAAAAAGATCGAAAACATACTGAACAGCACCTCAAGGACCTGTGGAATATTATCAAAATGTCTAACTGGAATGGTATGGTTTGGATGTCATATCTCCTCCAAATCTCATGTTGAAATGTGACTTCCAATGTTGGAGGTGGTCCTAGTGGGAGGTGTTTAGGTCATGGAGGCAGATCCATCATGAATAGCTTGGTGCTTTCCTCATGGTAATGAGTTCTCACTCTATGAGTTTATGTGAGATCTAGTTGTTTAAGAGCCAGGTACCTACTCCCTCTTTCTCTTGCTCCCTCTCTCATCACATGATATGCCAGCGCCCCTTCACCTTGCAATGATTGTAAAGCTTCCTGAGACCCTAACCAGAAGCAGATGCCAGCACTATGCTTTGTGTACAGCCTACAAAAATATGACTCAAATAAACCTCTTTTTAAAATAAATTATCTAGTCTCAGATATTTCTTTATAGCAGTGCAAAACTGACTAACACAAGGGTATGTGGAGTCCCAGAAAGAGAAGAGGGAATGGTAGAGATAATATATTTGAAAAAACATTGGCCAAAAACTTCCTAAATTTGTGAAAAACATAAATTTAGTGAAATAAATTTAGTGAAATGTGAAATAATTCAAATTCAATTATTTCAACACACCAAACAGAATAAATATGAAATTAATAATACATAGGCATACATAGTCAAACTGGTGGGAACCAAATACAAAGATAAAATCTTGGAAACAGAGGAAATAACACATTGGATACAGAATTCAAATAACTGCTGTGCTTTCATCAGAAACAAAAACTGCATAAGAAAATAGAACATCTTTAAAGTGCGTAAAGAAAAAAAAACTGTCAAACTGAACTTTTGTATCCAGAAAAAAAAAATTCTTCAAAAATACAGGCAAAATAAAAACACTTTTAGGTAAGAGAAGACTAGGAGTATTTATTACTAGAAAGACCTACATTGCCAGAAATGCTAAAGAAAGTTCTTCAGGCTGAAGGAAAATAATACTAGATAGAAACTTGGATCTTTAGGAAGGAATGAGGAAAATGATAAATATCTGGGTAAATACAAAAGACTACTTTTTTGTTTTAATGTATTTATCACATATTGTTTAAATCTGTGTTTAAACTGTAGGGTTAATAATGTACGCAGATAAATTACTTATGAAAATTACAGAATAAAAGAAGGTGGGAATTGGTAAAGGGCCTATACAGTTGAAACATTTCTATTATGTTGGTGCAAAACCAATGGCAAAACTGCAATCACTTTTGCACCAACCTAATACATTTTACTTTGATTAAAAAAATTAACATTAAAGTGTGGAAATTTATGGTTGTATATTGTAACACCTAGAGTAACCCTAAAATACATATAACACAAAAGCACATAGCTAAAAAGCCAATGTAAAAAAACATAATTCTAAAAATTCTAAACATATTTGTGTAATCTAGAATAAGACAGCAAAGGAAAAATAAAGAAATGAAAAACAGAGAAAGAAAAAACAATAAATTTTTTACATAATAGACCTAAATCCAAAGATATTAATAATTACATTAACTATAAGTGGATTAATAACTCCAATTTAAAAGTAGAGGTCATCAGACATTAAAAAAGCAAGACTCTATGTTATCTGCATAAGATGCATTTTCAATATAAAGACATGGATAGTTTAAATTAAATTTATGGAAAAATAAGTTGTAACAGTAATTATAGCATCGCTAGATTGTCTATCATAGCAGCTTTATTTATAATAGAGCAAAACTAGAAAGCCAACATTCTATCAACAGAGAACTGGAAAAACAAACCAAGATTCATTCATATAATGGAATAATACCTGGCAATAAAAAATAACTAACTATTGATATATCCAATAGCATGGATACATCTCAAACACATTGTGTTGAGGGAAAGAAGCTTCATACAAAACAGATTCCATTTTGATTCCATTTATATTCAGCTCTAGAACAGGAAAAACTAACTAGTGGTGAAAAATATCAAAGCAGTGGGGCTGGGTGCAGTGGCTCATATCTGTAGTCCCAGCACTTGGGGACGCCAAGGCCAGCAGATCACTTGAGATCAGGAGTTTGGGACCAGCCTGGGCAACATAGCAAAACCCCATCTCTACTAAAAATACCCCCCCAAAAAAAGAAAAAAAAATAGCTGGTTGTGGTGGTGCATCTGTAATCCCAGCTACTGGGAAGGCTGAGGCAGAAGAAATGCTTGAACCCGGGAGGCAGAAGTTACAGTGAGCTGAGATCACGTCACTGCACTCCAGCCTGGGCGACAGAGTGAGACTCCATCTCAAAAAAATAAAAGTGGTTATTTCTGGGTGGTTTGGGGCGAGAATTGACTGAGAAGGATCATGAGGGAATTTTCTGGGAGATGGTAACAAATTCTATAGCAGATTCTATAGCAAAATCACCATAGTGGTTACACAGGTAGATGCAATTGTCAAAACTTGAAAGTACACTTTTTATAAGTATATTTCATTGCATGCAAATTTTACATCAAAAGAAAAAATGTAAAAAGTATTGAATACTACTTTGTGATATGCATGATAAGTGTTCAGGGGAAAGTGTATTAATGTCTGCACTTTCATTGGAAATGCAACTAAAAATAGATATATTGAGGAATATAGGAATAACTAGATGAATAGATATGTGACAAAGCAATATAGTATAATGTTAATAGCAGAATCCAGATAGTTGTTTAGACAATGATCACTGTAAGATTTTTCAGCTTTACCATGTTTACAATTTTTCTTACCAAAAGTTGAAAAAAATGCGTATTAAAATAAAAGGAGTAGAAACGAGGGACAGAAGCACACAAGCAGCTTAACTGTGTCTTGTTTACTCTTTAAAATAAACATACAAAATGTCCGGAAGGAAATAGAGCAAAATATTACGATTTTAAGGACTCCAGTGCAGAGATCCCACTAACACTTCTCTGTATGCTTGAAATATTCCATAATTTAATTTTTTATAGAATATAAGTGGATAAAATACAATGCAGAAGATTATAAAGGGCAATGGACTGAGTCACAGAACCTGGCACGTTCATCTCCACTTAGTTATTGACTGTGGGTCTGGTACTAATGACAAAAAACGCCTCCGGTCCTCAGTTCCCTCATTTATAAAGTAAGAAGTTTGCACTAGGTGATCTTTCAGGGATTCATTTGATTTCTACAATTCCACAAATCAAAAATAGGCTAACGTAATAAAAAGTGTAATTTTAGGAAATTCCTCCTGAGAAAATGTTCAGTGTGAGCCAAAAAGATTTGAAAAGTTAATCATGCAAGTGGTCAAGGAATTAATATGTGCATAGGAAAATTATGACCTTTATGCTTTTACTCAACCTAAACTCAATAAAGTAATATAAAAGTAGAGGGGAAATGATATCACTAAAAATCCCAAAGCCAAGAAAAGGCAGCAAATTTAGTTTTTAAGATCTGATTTATGATATTTATTCTTCCAATTAAATGGGGCCTTCAGAACTCCACTTTAAGTCTTATTTCTTCATTCCTATAAAATGACGGTGAGAATCAATGACCATTAAGAATGCCGTCAATTGTAAAATTCTGTTATTATAATTCTATTTGGATTAAATATAAGTGAGTGTGTATTATTAAACTTTTACCTATCCTCCCATAACACTATCACCTCTACCTAACCATCATAGTTAGTAAGAAGGTGAAGAATTCACTCTGTAAAATCTTTGCTAAATAGTGTGACTTTTTGAGAGCCACAGCTGAGTACTGTCATTAACAATCCCTACCAGACGCCACTCAGAATTGATGTTGCTAATGTATTGTACACAGTGGACAAATTAATCTTGCAAAACTATTGGGATTACAATTTCAATGTAGCATTTAAAGATGTAAACACAGGGTATTCTTGGAGAGCACACTGCATGCTGCCATGTTGCCTATTATAGCATCCTCTCTTGGGAGCCAACATCATATCCCAATAGTACATAAAAAGGGCATGCAGACATCATTTTAACAAAGAAAAGACAGAGATGAAAAAGAGAAACTGATGTATTTAATATCCATAAGTACCTGCTACTTGGTAATTCCATATCCCTTTATGGAATCTACCCTACTGAGCTTAAAACACTGTTTTTGGTTATCAACTAAGTTGGACATATAAGAACTGTCTGTCTGGCCATAAGATAAAACTTTTATCCTCTTTAAAAAACAACAACAACAACAACAACAACGGTGAGAAGAGGGGAAGATTTTTATCATAGTAAAGATGCAGACAAGTTGCATAGATAAATTTGAAGGGATAAAAAACTCTTGTCTGCAACATCTTTACAATTATATTCTTTAGGAAAGAATGTCTGAAATGTAACAACTACTGCTACTTCTCAAAATAGATAAACAGGCAGATTTTCCCCCTTAGAGGGAGGCTATTTCCAATCATTTCTTATTTTGTGAACATCTTATTTTGAGTCAAAAGTTAGTTACTAAATCCCATTTTGTAGGGCAATATTTCCTACCTGACAAAAAAAGTCTTTAAGAGTTTTTAACATCATCTTGTTTATCAAAAATTAAAATATATGTCCATGAAGAAACGTATCTGCTTTGAAATACAATGCTGTATTGAAGCTTTTGCTTTTTAATTAGATTTAGAGCACTTTCCTGTTTTTCTTCCCTCTTTACCACTTTCTTTAGTTCCTCTTTCTTTATTCTTGTTATTTGATTTTTCCCCTTCTCATACGTAACATGTGTATTATTTCTCAGTGTCCTAAGGTGGTTAACACTTAAGTCTTTCTCAATGAGGTCTAGAAGGAAATACGTCCTATAGGATTCTGTCTTGCCAAAAAGCTTTTGCTAGGGAAGCTAAGGAAGAAATAAAAGGATATTAAAAAAATCTATTTTTGTCATTATGTATCTGAAAGTAACCTGCCAACTAGAATAAAACTTGCTTAGTGCTATAGTTACATAATTATATATAATTAATTATGCTTAAGTTTAAACTGGAATCTCTAATGTTCAAATAAAGCAGTATTATGCCATAGAGACATCCTTCATTTTTAAGAATGGATATAAGCTTCAGGTAGTTGTAAAGTCCACTTATCCATTTTAAACAATAGCTTTATATACGCTGCGAAACCAGAGCTCCATGAAGAATTAATAGTGGCTACATGCAATAGACAACATTAGGCAACAATAAAAGGAGTTTCAGGTTTTTGCTTAATTTCATGCATGGCCATCTCTAGTTAGTCTAAAGGCATTTCTATAATTTTTGGATGCACTTCTGTGTCACTGTTTTGAAACCCCAAGAGAGACATAAATTAGAAAATAAATATTAACTAGAATGACTCAGGGGGAAAAATATCTTTTTTGAAATCTCTTTTTTGTTGTTATTATTTCTCAAGGAGCAGTCAGAGTCAAACGAGTTCGATCTCCCATAGTCAGGCTGTAAAAGTATAAAAAATAATGTTATTATTTCTGTGGCTTATATTTTTTTTTCGAGAGGAAAGGAGGACAAATGTTTTGTATTTCTCATGTAGCTTAAAACTGGGGATGGTGGTGGGGGCTGGAGATGGATGGAGAACAGCATGGTGACTTCTTTTTAGGAATATTCTGAAGATCCTGAGATTTCTGGATTACTCAGAGAAGAGATGAAACTATTGCTTGTCTCTTATCCCCATGTCTCATAGGCAAATCCATTTTAAAGAAAGACATTCTGGTTCCTCTAATATGTCAATGTGTAGGAGATGAGTTTCATTATCCCACACAGAGCTCCTCTAAACCCTCTAAATTCAAGTTAATAGTAATACAGTTTATTTATTTATTCCATTACTTTGGAGCAAATAAGACAACAGAATGTGGGAAAAAAGGAGGAGGGGTGCTCAATGTCACTGCAGGGCCTGTATATATAGGTAAGGCAGGATAGGAGGGTTGCTAAGCAAAATAGTTAGGCTTGAGAATTACTTTCTGAGAAAAGTTGCCAAATCCCTTTCATGTTGGTAAACAATCTCATGCTAAACAGCAACTGTCTTCCTGATAAGTTAACATGACCTGATTATCCAAAAATGCTTACCAAAGACTAGGTGTTCTTTCTATCTTACCATGAAGCCAGAATTTGCTGGGAGGTTTTTGTCATCTTTTTATCATAATACTGGATTCATCATCATTTCACTAGACATCTTTCTCCTCCCTCCCCACTGTTTTCACAAACAGTTCCAAAAGAGGAACAAACAAATCATTTGAAGAGAGCTAATTATGGATCTGTAAAAAGAATTTAAAAGCTAAACAAACAAGACCATTCTTGGAGACACATGGAACCAAAAAGATAGATTGCTTGAAATGTTGTATTTCCATATTTTAAAGTGAAACTGCTCAATACTATTAATAACAACTTAAATAGGAACACAACAAGAGCATTCACAGTCTAATTATATGATTAATGAAAAACAAATTCCTTGATGTCATAAAATTCTATTTTTCAAATAGATGTATGTGTTTTCCTGGTAAATAACCATGCTTTCTAAAAAATTTCTTTTCTGAAGCATGGTTTTCACAGTGACTGTTGAAAGAAAATATGTTTAAAAATTCTAAAGACATAGGTTAGTATGTGAGTTACACTCCACAAATAAATACTAAAGAAAAGACTAAACACATTGCAAGATAAGAGACTCATAATGGGAGAATTAGGTGGCCAAAATGCAAATCTAAACGTTTCTTTATTTTCTCCTTCATGTAGGCAAATGAATATGGTTAAATATGAAATTCTCTCAATTTGTCTTGTCTTTCTAGCCACAGCTCAACTGACTCTTTAGGCATGTGGCTTTGTTCCCAACTGGCAACCCAGAAAAAGTGAACTTTTCAGACTTGTCAGGAAGTACATCTTGAACTCACCACTATCTCACGCAAATTAAAAGCTGCATTCATAGAAATTATATTTGTCAGATGCACAGTTTGCCAATAGTTTCTCTCATTCTGTGGGTTCTCTGTTTACTCTGTTGAGAGTTTCTTTTGCTGTGCAGAAGCTCTTAAGTTCAATTAGGTCGCATTAGATCAATTATTGCTTTTGTTGCAATTGCTTTTGGCGTCTTTGTCATAAAATCCTTGCCCCCATTCCTATGTCCAGGATGGTGTTGTCTAGGTTGTCTTCCAGGGATTTTATAGTTGTAGGTTTTGTATTTAAGTCTTTAATCCATCATGAGTTGATTTTTGTATATGGTGTAAGGAAGGGGTCCAGTTTCAATCTTCTGCACATGGTTAACCAGTTATCCCAGCACCATTTGTTGAATAGGGACCCATTTCCCCATTGCTTGTTTATTCAGCCCCTATAAGGAACTTAAACAAATTTGTAGGAAAAAAACAAACCACCCCATTACAAAGTGGGCAAAAGAATGAACACTTTTCTAAAAAAGGCACATGTGGCCAACAAGCATATGAAAAAAAGCTCAATATCACTGATCATTAGAGAAATGCAAATAAAAACAATGAGATACCATCTCATACCAGTCAGAATGGCTATTATTTAAAAAATCAAAAAATAACGGAAGCTAGAGGGGTTGTAATAAAAAAGGGAGGGAACACTTATATACTGTTTGTGGGAGTATAAATTAGTTCAACCATTGTGGAAAGCACGTGGCAATTCCTGAAAGAGCCAAACACAGAACCGCCATTAGACCCAGCAATCCCATTACTAGGTATATCCGCAGAGGAATATAAATCATTCCACTATAAAGACACCTGCATATGAATATTCACTGCAGCACTATTCACAATAGCAAAGATATAGAATCAACCTAAATGTCCATCAATGACAGATTGGATAAACAAAATGTGGTACATACACACCGTGAAATACTATGCAGCCATGGAAAACAATGAGATCATTTCCTTTCAGGAACATGCAGGCAGCTGGAGGCCATTATCCTTAGCAAACTAATGAAGGAACTGAAAACCAAATACCACATGTTCTCACTTATAAGTGGAAGCTAAACGATAAGAACTTATGAACACAAAGAAAGGAACAACAAACACTGGAGTCCACTTGAGAATGGAGGGTGGGAGTAGGGAGAGGAGCCAAAACAATAATTAATGGGTACTAGGCTTAGTACCCGGGTGACGAAATAATCTGTACATGAAACCCTCATGGCATGAGTTTACCTATGTAACAAACCTGCACACACAACTAATTTGTCAATGTCAGTTTCAGTAAAAAAATTGTAAGTTTGATGAGGGCAGGAGGCTATGGCTCTTGCTCACTACTGTTCTACTGTTCCATTTCCTGCTTGTTGCAGAATACAGAGCAGACATTAAATAGATGACTACTGAATGAATAAACTTTAGACTTGCTTTCACTGCCTTTTGCTTTCTCAAGATGCTACCACTAGTTTTTATTATACTTACATGTGTGTTTACCATAGGCTATAGTTAAGAAATATATTTCCTGGGATTACACAATGTTCTATTACGACCCAGGAGATAAATTTCCTATAAGGCTGAATACCCTGAAATAGTTGCACATCTCCCGAGAAATCTATTTATTCTCTTTGTATTGGCTGCTGGAGAGCTAAAACCTAAATGTGCAGCCCAAGTCTCACAAGCACATAGGGGTTCACAATAGGCATTTGGTTCCATAGTTACACTCTATTCTCCACCCTTCCCTCCTTCTCTGGTTTTCCCTTGGCTTTCATTTCCCTCACTTAGTTTTAAATTTATTTTATGTATCTTTGTAAGTCACCTTAATTTCTTTTTGAAACAAGGTGGGACATAAATAAATAGATTTTTTTCCCTTTATGACAGAAGTTATTAACTTTGCTGAAGAGGAGAATGGGCCAAGGAAGACAAAATATAGACTTCAGCAATGTATGGCTGATTTTAAGAGACCTTGGGGATACCTTGTGAAGAGAAGATACTATTTCTAACCCACTTTGTATAGTTTTAGTTTTATGTAGAGCACAAGACAATTGTACAATGTCAACCCTTTTTATTATGTTATATCCATTATGTTAATGCTACAAAATACGTAAAAATTAAAAAAGAAAGGAAGGAATGTAACTGGACCCAAAGAAGCTTCACTTTTACTTATGGTCAGAACATTAGAAATAAAGAACATTGATGAAACTGTAAAAATATGTGAAAACCATTGGTACCAAGCAGACAGAATAAACTCTCACTCTTGAATTATGCTTTGAGATATGCACCCTCCCCTCCATCCTTCTCTCATTCTCAGAGAAAATTATCAATTTTTCATGAGAGGCAGATTCTCAAGAGGCAGACAAACAGACCAATGCTAGATAATAGTAAATAATCATAATTTTTTAAGAACTAATACTTCAGTTGAATAGTTTATGCAGAAATGCAGTTGCATTTTATAATAATCTCACAAAATTATGATAATTGTCAATCTGAATATAGGATATTTATCTGTTTGTTATTACTAACCCTACAACTACATATCAGGTACATTGAACTGAAAGGAAGAAACAATGACAAAGGAAAGCATGCACACATGTGTGCGTCCACACACACACACACTCTCTCTCTGTCATCTGCCCCAAATAACAAAAGCATCTCTGCCACAAGAATTGTGCCCATCTCTGCTCCAGGTTCAGATAGAGAACTACGGCCAGTCTATTTTAGCACACCCATTTAAATTCTGTACATCTTTATAAATGCAGTTATCATTACCATTGTTGCCTTATCACTCTCCATGATTGCTCTCTTTCAGTCAAGTACAAAGGCAGCCTGACTATAAATGTTTTGTCATAAAACTGCTATTCAAACAATAAAAAAGGGTTATAATAGTACTAAAAATAATTTACCCCCAAGGCTGCTGCATACACTGGCAGTGTGCAGATTGAGGGGCACAAAATACCTCCAGCCACATTCTCACTACCCTCTAGACTCTTCTGCATCTGTAGTTATATCTGCATCGTTTCAAAGACATTTCAGACATTATCACATGGCCAGAATATCTAGGACCTTTTTAGTATATAATTTTTAAACATGCAAATTATTTTTAGCAAAATTATCATTATTGTACTTAAGAAATAAGAGATAAATTAGATAGAGAGTTTGTATCATTCAAAGAGAAAGTTACATTTAAATTCTTTAGCTTGGGAGCAGCTGGGTAAAAATGCAGTGTGTGTATATATATAATAAAAATATTTCATACAACATATCACATATCTACATCATAGATACATGTATGTATCACATACAAATATACATATAACACATACTTATGTCATATATAGAAACATACATATATTACACATACATACATCATATATATTATATATACACATATATAACACACATATATATATATTACACATATACACATACACCCACGTATAAAATCTTTACTTTGAAAATGCTTTTGTGGCATCAGGACTGGCTGTGCACTGCCACCCAGGGGCTGTCTACAACATTTTAACACTGCTGTCTTGCCAAGAGGCATTCAAAGTCATTACCGAATGCATCCTGGACAGCCCTTCATTGTAGTTGTTAGCATTCCCATTGCATTTTCCTGTAGTTTTGGTGTCATTTCCCATATCATGAATGCACATTTCAAAGAAAGGCAGAGAAAAGAAGAGAAAAAAGAATGCCAAACAAGCAAAAGACCACCTAGAAGGAGACAAATTATACTGACAAGGCTGACGAAAAGGAATAAGAAAAGGGGAAAGACAGGAAGGAGGAGGTTTATCAGGGCTTCATGCCCACTGCTCTGGGTAAATATCCTTCCTTGTAACAATAAAGAAATAAAGTACAAAGAAAGGATAAAGCAGAAGATTACAGACCTGGTCGGTGTTTGATAAATGGCACTCTACTTCACTTTGCTTATTGTGTACTTCATACCTCACTCCTGAATATGGAAGAGAATTTTATTAAAGATTTAGCCACGGTGGTGGTGGTGACTGGCTCACAGTAATTTTCCTACAAAGTAGTTTAATCTATCACAGGGCAGACAGTGCACCTTCTTACCATGTATCATATCTGTCTATTGAGTAAGTGCTATCCAAATCCAATTTCTTTTCATTTTTGGAACCTGTGATGCATATTCAAGATACACTTTCGTTTTGTCTTTGCCCTAAATTGGGTGCTGTATGAGATGGGAGAAAAAAAGTATTAATAAAAAGGAAATATGCACTCTACAGTTTCCATATCATTCTGGTCATTTTTTGTATTTTATAAAAACAAACTGCATAAGTTTAATGGCATATGATATTGATCACATGTAGAGTCCCCAAAACCTTTTATATTTATGAATATGAATGTGAAGCATTGCATCACTGATTATAAAATGAACTTAGAAAATCATAATAGTTAAGTTCCAGTTTTGATCTTTGTGGAGTTATTCCATTCAATAATGAGGTGACTCATCCAATAATATTGAAACTGTTTCAACCAAAATCATTCAGCAGTTCATTATGTGGTAAAATGTAAATCCAGAAATGTCATAAGCAAGGTATCTTTCTGTAATTCTGTTACGGAATCACAGAAATTAGAAAAGCCCTGTGAGGTCACTCACTTCATCTGTTCCTGGTATCAGAGTGCTCTCAGCAAAATATTTTCAAATATAGAGCCTATTCTCCCATTATGAGATTCTATTATTTCTTCTTTCATTGCATTACTTTTTTTCACTATGATGAATTGTTTTCTAACCTGACAATCATTGCCTTTAAACGTTATTGGACTTTTTGTAACAAATAAATAATTCTGCCCTTACCTACTTGTAACTAATCCTTCTTATTACTGCTATATCCTTCTTACAGACACTCTTTAAAACAGACCTCACACATTATTTTTAAAAATAGAAGGTTAACTAACATATATTTTGGCCAGTAAAATGTACATTGAGAATCACTAACTGGTATTGTCTGAAAGTTCCCTCGAGGACCCAGAGATCTTAGACAGTCACTTCCTATCTACTAACAATGTAAAAAGTATACCTATCTGTTCAATTTCCAAGCTTTTTTCACTCTCAGCAACTTGGTAATCAGTACACTTTGTTTAGCCCCAAATACAAACATAAAATTTTGGAAAAATTTAAAGTAGCTCTTTATTAAGAAGAGTTTGAGCACCCCCTCAACCTGATCCAAGTCCTATAATTTAAATATGAGAAAATAATTAAATCCCAGAAAGTAATTTATGTGGTAAAACAACTGATTAATTTACAATTAGAAAACACAGATTTTTAAGTCTAAAAAGAGTCTCAGATGCTGTGACCTCTGGTAAACCATTCCAAGACCCAATTACTTGCCTATAAAATAGAAATAACAATATGAACAATATGAACTCAAACATGAGTTAACATGGGAATGAAATAAAATAAAGTATTTTAAAATGCTATTAGCACAATGCCAGGCACACAGTGAGTGACTGCTCAAAAAATGATGCCAATTAGTACAAAATGAAGCCTAGAAACCAGCATTTAATAGGATTTCCTTAGCCACATTTATTCATGCCACTTTTGTCTCTCCTCGCCTAAATATTATGAATCAGTGGAAAGGCAAAATTAAGCTTGCATTTAAAACTATGTAAAAGAAATTTACTTATCAAAACAACCAAAATGTATTGCAACTAAAGATCTTTAAAAAGGTATGATTATATAAAATAGTGCCAGTTAGATATTGCACAGTAAAAATTTAGCCCAGGTTCAGGGTAATGGGGAGATTACATATTAGTAGCATTGCTACTAATAAAAAAAAAAAAAAAAAACAGATTTTTTTTATCAGTTTCATAAAATATATTGACAATAAAATGTTTACATGTTGCAAAATGTTGCAAAAGTGCAAAATCTTGCACTTCTGGACATAATACTATAATTTTTATGTTGCTGTTTTAAAAGAAAACACATTTTTCATAACATAAAAATAATACATGTAGTGAAGAAAATTTTCCAGAGCACAAAATGTGAAGAAAAAAAAGTCATTCAAAATCCTACTACCCAGAAAAAAATTGCTTTTAACATTTTGATGAAAACATTTAAAATCTTTTTAATGTATAGTTTATAACTATTTAATATGAAATTGAGTTTCCCGTATGTGTGTGTTGTTAGGGAGAAAGATTATATGCTCTTTTATATCCTACCTTTTTTTTTTTTTGCAATTGCAAATGGTGAGCATTTATCCATACCATTATATATTCTTAAAAACATGATGTTTAAGTGGTATATTATAGGGATATGTCAGTACTTTGCTAAGCTTCCATTTTATTGTAAAATATTTATACTGCCCTCAGTAACTCTTTAACAAGCATCTTTTACTTCTATGACACTCCCTTCAAAACAGAATTTTCTGTCATCAATTAAACTAAAATCTCCTTGAAGCCACAGCTCTTGTCCAACCAGCAGTTGATTTCAACTGCCTCCACCATAGTATGGATATTCAATAAGAACCACTCTAAGAAATATGTTCCTACCAATTAACATTCAATAAAAATATTTCCGTTTTCAAACACTATGAAACCGATTCACACATTCATACTAGTCCAATTTCTTCATAGTGCCATAGTAAGTTTTGCATGAAAAACTTAGTAATTACTGCTAAATGTGGCCCCCTCTCTCTGGAAATTTTTTCTATAAACCATGGACCTTCATAAATAAAAATACAATCAAGATATATCTATAAATTCACCTGTTTTGTTAACCATTGTAATGCCAAGATGATTCTGTAACATGAAAAGATACGGTTGACAACAAGAAAACCTGTCCTGTTTCACACAGATTGCAAAAATGCTCACATTTTTTAAATGTCGTCTCTTAAAAACCCAAAATATCATATTTCTGATAGATGTTTCATACTCAAAGAGCACATTTGCCTTATATATTTACACAACCTGGGAATCTAAATTTGTAATGGCAATCAAAGAAATCAAACATTTAAAATAATTTTGGATCTAATATATGCCAGCTGCACTGGACTGGGAAACTTCCTATCTGAGGATTGATTTAAGAGTAATTTTGAAGTCAGGTCACTATCATAACAACGAAAAAGAACCAAATTACATCACGTCAAAAGAAATAAAAAACAGAAAGTCGACCATTTTAAGAATGATTGTAACTATCCTTGGGGGAATAAATGGGCAAAAATAGACTTTTTGAAGAAAAAAATTGAAGGTTTTTCTGTAAAAAAAAAAAAAAAAAAAGTAAACTGTGTGCTTACACGTGTTAAACTAATGCTATAAGATATTTCCTCTATGCATTGCCTTTAAATTCCTTCTGGTCTGACTCTTCCAAAGTAAAAAGCATTCTATTGGCAACAAAAGAGTTTTATTTTAATACTGTTTTATTTATATTCAAAGCAGAGCGTTTATAAGGCATAAGCACCAGTTATAATGAAAGACATTAGTGCATTTTGGAAACCATGAGTCTTTTTATCTAGTCTTTTAAGATTTATTCACAGGCAGAGAAACTTGCCACCAAAAGTGAGGATTAAGACCGATTTAACTAGAGTTATACAGAGATGATTTAGAATTTTGGAACTTTGGAAAATAAGTGTTTTTCACACTTTCAGTAGAGTCAGTTACCAGGGTCAGTAATACAATTAATTAAACTGCCATGTCAGGAACAGACATTTTATGCCGTGCGCAAGACTGTACCTACTACTGCACAGCGCCACCTGGCGCAGGATAAAGAATTGTGTCACTGCGGCCTCCTGAGAAGACTCACTAATTGGTACAGCACACTGTGTTCTGAAAGTTCCCAACTGATGCTGACCTCATTTTCCTCATTAAAAATGGACACATTCACATACCAAGTCTGAAAAGCTGGAGGTTTTGCTCAGTTGGCTTTTGTTATTTGTACTTTTTAAGCGTCTTAATTTAGAACACCTCATTCTCAAAGAATATCTTCACTCTAGCTGATCACAACTGATGATGATGAATGTATCCACATTTTTCAAAAATAATTTGTCATCAGTTTTTATGTAGATTATCACAACAAGTTAATTTACAACAATGACACAAAGAAAAATCAGGTGTTCAGTGGAATGTAGCTATTTGCCTCTTTGGAGAAGAAACACCACTCCAAAACAATAATAATAATAGCCTTTCATATTCCTATGCTTGAATCATTCCTGTTTTTATTTATGTGTTTATACAAATATAAACATATTTATTTGTACCCTGCATATGTATATAAACACATGATTTGTACATGTTAACATGAACTAAATCTTATTAAATCCTTTCAACTTTCTTTTTACAATGATTTACTTGTAAACTGAATACATGTAAACTAGAGACACTCACAAAAGAAATGCTTAAACAGTAACTATTTCCATAATTCAATTAAATGTACATAGTTTTATCTTTTTTACTATAAAAAATAGTCCTAAACAATTATCATGTGTTATCCCTATTTCTTCATAGTTGCATACCAAAAAAAAGGGGGTACGGTGGGGAGAAAATAAATGGATAATGATTATCTTCAGAGTTCAATTACAACTGAAATTCCGAAACTAATACTGTCAACTCAATGAGCAAAATATTGGGCTGGCTTCATATCCATATTTAGCTTGCTAGATAGTTCTGATTGAAGAGCTTAGAAACCCTCCCTGCGTTGCATTACAGATTTGGGGCCATAAAAAAATATTTGACAATGCCCTAACTTGTGGGGCAATTTTCACTTAAGAAACAAAATGAAATGTGTTCTTTTAAAATTGTTTTCCTATTTTTTAAATTTGTGAGTGTATAGTAGGTATATATATTTTGGGGTACATGAGATGTTTTGATACAGGAATGCAATGTGAAATAAGCACATCATGGAGTATGGGGTATCTATCCCCACGAATATTTATCCTCTGAGTTACAAACAATCTAATTACACTCTTTATTTTAAAATGTACAATTAAGTTATTATTGACTATAGTCACCCTACTGTGCTAGCAAATAGTAGGTCTTAATCATTCCTTCTATTTCTACTATTACTTCTATTCCTACTATTTTACATTCCTTCTACTCCTACTATTTTCTTTGTACCCATTAACCATCTCTACCTGCCCCTGGGTCCCCACTACCCTCCCAGTCTCTACTAACCATCCTTTTACTCTCTATGTCCATGAGTTCAATTTTTTTGTTTTTAAGATCACACAAGTAAGCGAGAACATGAGACGTTTGTTTTTCGGTGACTTGCTAATTTCACTTAACATAAAGATGACTGGATCTCATTCTTTTTATGACTGAATAGTACTCCACTGTGTACATGTACCACATTTTCTGTATCCATTCCTTGGTTGATGGACACTTAGGTTGCTTCTAAATCTTAGCTACTGTAACCAGTACTGCAACAAACATAAGAGTGCAGATTTCTCTTCAAACTGATTTCATTTATTTTGTGTATAAACCCAACAGTGGGACTGCTGAATCATATGGAAGCTCAATTTTTAGTTTTTTGAGGAAGCTCCAAACTGTCCTCCATAGTGGTTGTACTAATTTACATTCCCATCAACAGTGTACAAGAGTTCCCTTTCACCACATCCTCACCAGCATTTGTTACCTAAGGCCAATAATGCTTAGATCTGCCCTTTTGAGGCTATTTTCTGCATCTTATAGGAGTACTTCAGTGTTTTTGATTCTTTTATAAAATGTATTTTTTTCACTTTGTGCTTTCTAGCCTTTTCCTCTGTTGTTTCTCAAAAACAAAATTTACCTTAGAACCAATCAAAACACTCCCAGATCCTTGATATTTAAAAGCTGACAAAAGTATTTGTCCAGTAAAATTATAACAACATATTGGATATATAGCACATTTCAGATTATACACCCAAATTGTACCTTTTCCTTTAGATTCCTATAAAAAGATGTTATAGAAAAGACATACTTATCAGTAAATTACTTAAATCATTTTTTGTGGTTGTGCTCCCCTTCCTTCCTTGAAGCTCTGGGTTGGAACAGCAATCACCACATTAAGGAAAGAAAAAGGCAAGCAAAAGCAGTGTTTTTCCTGGCCTACCCATCCATATGTGTTTCTGCCACCTTGGTGGAGTATCTCCCCAGCTGATTTTAAGGATGAGTCCCTCAATTCAAAATTGGGGGTGGAGGGAGGTGCAGAGAAGACAGGAGAAGGCTTATTCAGAAATGCTTATGACCTAATGCTCACATTTAATCTGAGGAACCAGCACACCAGGCCTGAATCATGGCCTACATGGTTGCCCTCAGGGACTGCCCTAAGCAGAGAGGCCCCAGACTCACATGTCTTGAAAAGAAACATAGACACACAGATACAGATGAAAGACACAGAATGTGTACTGGATACCTCTTAAGCCTTACTTCACATTATCTTGGCTCACTGTTTTACTGCAACTTTTGATATGAGAGACAACTGCTTTCAGGAAATCCCTCACCTCAGGGCCACACTGTGCCTTCGGCAAGGCCTGCTACATCATTTGCAGAGGTCCAGTGGAAAATTAAGACACAAGATCTTTTGTTCATAAATAATTATGAATTTCAAAATAGTAAGAGCAATAAGCATTAGGATTTTCAAAGTGTGGGTGCCTGTGAGGGCATAGATCAACACCCATGCAGTTAGCCCTGCTATCTTGCTTTCTGCAGTTGAATTTCTCGGGTATAATCCCATGCAGGCATCTGTTCAACTAAACTTGAAAATATGTGAGTTAGCACCTTTAAGAAACTCTAGAACAGTGGAGAATGGAAGCTAGTAGATAAATGCTCCCTTCTTTCATCCCTTGGATGTATAATTCTGAGGTAGATTCTACAGAGCTCCTCAGGAGTCTTTAGTAAAATGAGGTGCTAATTGCGCCGGTTGACCCAGCTTGATAAGGCACCCAGATCTTTGCTCTCTCCTTGCTTGTTTCACTTTTCTCAGCAGCTCACTCTTGTTCCTTAGGATCACCTCCCAAAGTAAGCAACCAGCTTGAGAGCCCTTCTCAGGATCTGCTTTGGGGGAAGACTTAGGCTAAGACAGAATAGAAGACAGGTTCAGTGGGTGAGTTTGGAATGAGAATAGGCTAGCAGACCAATTTGAAAGCTATAGCAATAGTAACAAGGAGGTGGCAAAAAAAAAAAAAAAAAAAAAAAAGATTATTTCAGAAATTAAAAAGCAGGATCAAAATTGGTAATTAATTGGATATGGAAGGTGAAAAAGAAAATTTAAATATAACTAAAAGGTTTCTTGTTTGAATAAATAATGGATGGTGACACCATTGACCAAATTAAGAAACTTGGAAGAAAAATTGAAATATAAAAATAACAAATTTGATTTTGGAGCTGTTGGGCTTGAAGTGCCTCAAGGATGATCTTTCAGTAAAAATCTATCAGCCGCCAGTTATACTTGAGTATGAAGTCAGTAAACAAATCTAGTTAAAGATACAGTGATGAATAAACTATAAATGCACAAATAAATAGTTATTGAATACAGAAATAGAGTTAGAGAAAATCTTCTCAAAAATTATTATAATGGCACCCATTCTTTATTTTTACTACTTAAGCTCCTGCTGGCAATCTATTATGCTAAAATACTCCTGCAAGAATTTAAATACAATGGAAAGAAAAACCAAATCAACTAATTACTATATTAAATTATTTAAGTGTGAAGAACTTCCAAATTCAATATTTAAAAATCTCAAGGTTATTATATTCCTTTTTTGACCTTATTCTATATTTTCAAATGACATAATCCACCTGAGAATTTAAGGAAATTTAAAATGTTATTAGGAAACTAAAACAATACTACTACTAAACTCTGGGGAACTGCCAAAATTGCTAAGCTTCCAAAGGTTTTCCATCTGACCCCAGATATTTGGCCAAGAACTATAAGGGCAATTTTTTCTTTAAGTAACATTTACTGTAAAAGTCATGCAATCTTTCATTTGTACAGGAAATCGCAAGTTGGTTTTAAGGTAACAGCTCAAAATCAGCTATACCTGAAATCATCAAATTTGGCTTTATTGATCTGTCTTGGGCAGAATTAAAATCTATCTGGATATTTAGGAGTTGACCTTCATTTGCAATGTATTATTCACATATGTATTCTCTTTAAAGTTCCATCTTTGGGATTGCATGTACTTTCAGGATAACCAGACTTTTCTGTAGGTAGAGTTGTCCAAATGAATCATAAAGAAGTGACGTTGGCATGGAATATAAGGTGCCTTGTTATTCCTAACAACGAAAATATGCAACCTCCTAGAGGTTGTCAAAAGCAAGACAAGATACCTCAGCTGAAAAATTCAGGAAGATGCCCTAGCTGAAATAAGAACAGGAGTAGGCCTGAACCAATATACAGACAAAGAAAAACTGTCCCAAAGCCTGCAAAACATAGCCAATTGTCATCTTCATAAGCAACAGCTTTTTCAGAAACTTTAGCTTCAACATCTAGGATGAATTTGAACCTCTTTCTGCATAATAAAATTACCCTCCTCATTTACAAATAGTTGTAAATCCTAGTTACACCAGTGTAGCTTTTAGCAATTTTCATAATTTTTTGAACTCCAGTTTCTTTACCTGTAAAAGTTGGAGTTGTAATGCCAATTTTGAAGAGTTTGGAATTAAATAAATAAAGAAAAAGGAATTTGAAGAACAATGCTAAGTACATGATCAATAAACACTAGCTTTCTTCCTATTATATTTCACCTTATTTAGAGTTAATTGAATTTTTGTCAAATACACCTGTCAATAATAAACATTTAATTGGCAGAAGATATATCCCACCTAGTAATAGTTACCTAATGGTAGTTAACAAATAAATGTATTTTAAAATAAAACAGTTTGACAGGGAAAAGGAAAATGAATCACAATTAGATGAGCTGGTGTTAAGACTAAGTTCTTAAGTCATCATAGTGTTTGCAGAAAAGAGTAATAAATTTTTAAAAAGACTAAGTTCTTGACTGGATGTTCTATTGTTATTGTTGATTATAACAATAATATCAGATACTTATTTAAGATGCCAAATACTTATTTAATATTTATTATGCACCACACATTTTCTTTGTGCTTGTCAAATTACTCAATATTTCTATCATTCTCATTTTATATATGAGGCTATGGAGGCACACAGAGGCTAAGCAACTTTCCTAAAAATCACATGGCTTAAAAGAAAGATCAAGATTTAAACTCAGGGTACCTTGCTCCAAATCATACCTTTAACTACTATACTATAATATCTGGCATAGGTATTGCCTATGAACTACCTGCCCATCTAACAGATTTGTTAACAAGATTTTATAATTATAAAGATATTAAAGTTTCCTGTTTTAATAAAAAATTGAGTTATGCATCTAAAACTACAAAATTAATCCTAACATGTCCAATACTAGGATACTATATAGTTAAATAAGTCATTCACCTGCTTTTGTTTGATTTTTCAAAGCAATCAACTTTCATAGATGTTACACTCTCACAAAGCATGTAGTGTTCAACTTTACTTCAAACATGTATGATCAATTAGGTAGATTTCTTTATGGTGGTAGTTAGCAGAAGAGTAAGTAATCAAATAAAATGCTCACTTCTGCACAAATATTTTTAAAAGGAGAGAAAAATCTACATTAAACAAATGGAAAAAAAAAAAAGTTATATTCCTGGAAGTTTGAAAACTAAAAGACACAAATATATTCTTTAAAATCTCTATCTGGCCAAACTGGAAGCATGAATTCTCCCCCAAAATGATGTCATAGAAAAAAGAATGTTGTACTGTATTAGAGGGCTTTTAAAATATTTTTATTAAAGGGAATTCAATATTTATGTTAAGCAACTAAGTGTAGTTTGTGGAAGACACATTAGTCTGTAATCAGTGCTAATTTGGGATGCTCATATCATGAGATTGATTTTTAAAAAGCAACAAAAAAGAAAAAAGACCAAAAAATTTAAAATATTAAATGTGGATTCAGTAATTCTACCTGGAATAAGAGCTTACAATTCTAAAAGACTTATGGCCACAGAAACAAGCTTTTTAAAGATCATGTTACAAAAACAAACGCAACACTCACACATACAAGTGGTGTATTGATAAGTATACAGTAAATAGAGTGAATAAAAACAAAAACTTTTATAATGTTTATAATGTTTATAAAATGTTAAAATATTTTATAAATATTTACCTGTAGCTTAGAATAAAATTTTTAGAGACAGTATCATATGCTGATCCCAAGATCACTGTATCTCAAACAACATTAAAAATGAGCTACTTTGGAAATCCGTTAAATGGAAAATGGTATTCGATGACAAAAAAAAAAAAATAGGTTGAAGTGTTGATACAGACATAGAAGAGGTAAATAACTGAAATAAATCTGAATACAATAATTCCATGATGTATGAATGGAAAAAAAGCAACTTTTATCAGATAATGCTTTGTAAGATGAGATTTTAAATAAAAACAGAAAACCAAATTTCTAACTGAATATTATATGTGGATATTACATGATCTGACTTACATGCATAGAAGTTTAAAGTATTAAGTAATCAAAAAACTTCCAGAGGATATTTTTATTGAGAAGGTGGAAATTGTCTTGTATCTTCCATTAGAGGCTGACTTTTATTTTAAATGAATGAAGAAAATGAGGAAGATAATGTAGCTTCAAGGTCTTTAAGGTTACCACAGATCACACCAGGATGTTATGGAATGATCTGTTTGGATCAGTAAAATGAGCAAAGGGAAATATTTGTTTAATCATTTTAATTATTGGAGGAAGTAATTGAGCCGAAAGATCCCAACCACTTCTTTACTTACTTATTCTCCATGTGACCAATAGGTCTTGACAACACTGATACCAAACTTTTGTAAATGCTATTTACCAAGAAAAGTGGATCTCATGATTTCTATCAAGTTACTTATTTTTATTTTTATTTTATTTATTTATTTATTTATTTTTTGAGACGGAGTCTCGCTCTGTCGCCCAGGTTGGAGTGCAGTGGTGCAATCTCAGCTCACTGCAAGCTCCACCTCCCAGGTCCAAGCCATTCACCTGCCTCAGCCTCCTGAGTTGCTGGGACTACAGGCGCCCGCCATCACGCCCTGCTAAGTTTTTGTATTTTTAGTAGAGTCGGGGTTTCACCGTATTAGCCAGGGTAGTCTCAATTTCCTGACCTCGTGATCCGCCCACCTGGGGCTCCCAAAGTGCTGGGATTACAGGCGTGAGCCATCGTGCCCGGCCTATTTTTAAGGAAAAAATAGAATATTTATAGTTCTGATTAAGAACTGTTGGAAAGGATCACATTATCTAATTATCTTTCCAAAATCCAAGCAAGACCCTGAATAACTCATTTCATTCACTTATTATGCAAATAATGATTGAGGTTTTACTAAGTACCAGACACTGTTCAAGGTACAAGGGATATAGCAACAAATGAGAAAGGTCAGATAGCTGCCTTCACAGAGCTTATGTTTAAGGGAGAAGAGACAGATAATAAATGCTAAATATACAAATAAATAAGAATGTCAAATACTGAACAGTTCTGGAAAAAAAATAAAACAGAATAAGGGGGTAAAAAGTCATTGGGGCAGAAATGAAGGCAGGTAAACTGGGAATAACTCTATCAATTACATTTGAGCTAAGATATAATTGATGAGAAAGAGCCAGGAATAGAAAGAATCAAGTAAAAAGGCCCTAAGATTAGAGTGTTCGAGGTATATAAAACGGTCTGTGTAGTTAGAGCATAGTGGGCAAATAAGAAATTAATTGAAGATGATATCAGATACAGAAAGGCTCTTTTTATACACTGGGCCTTGTAGGCCTTGGTAAGGAAACTGGATTCTATGCAATATTTAAGGTGGAGCCATAAATGGAATTTAAGCAAATAATTAAAATGATCTGATTTACTTTTTTTTTAAAAATAAAAACAATTAATTCTAACATAATTAATATGTAAATAATACTAATCCTTCACAAACTTTCAGGAACAGAATACTTCCCAGACTATCCAATTACCCTATTACCAAAATCAGACAAAGACATTACAAGAAAAGAAAATTACAAACCATTATCCCTAATGAACTTACAAGCAAAAATCCCAACAAAATATTAGCAAAGTGAATCTATCTAGCAACATATAAAAAACTTTTACTTTTGATTATACTTATGACTAAATTGGATTCATACCAGGAATGTAAAATTGGTTTAATATGTGAAAACTGCTTAAAGTAACATGCTATGTTAGTAGAATAAAGGACAAAAATCATATTGATTGATGCAGAAAACTTCTTAGCAAATTCCAACAACCATTCATAATAAAAAATATTCAATAAATCAGAAATAGAAGAGAATTTTCTCAAACTGATAAACAGCAACTATAAAAAGCCTACAGCTAAAATCATTCTTAATGATGCAAGAGTAAATACTTTCCCACTGAGGCTGGGAAGAAGGCAAGGTATTCAAACTCACCAATGCTATTCAACATTTTATTTGAGATTCCAGCCAGTACAATAAAGCAAAAACGAGAGTGAGAAGGGGAGAGAGAGAAGTAGAAGGCACATAAACTGAAAAGGAAGAAGTAAAACTGTTTTTGAATGACAGGTGAAATAATCTTGCGTATAAAAAATTCTAAGAACAAAAAACTAATAACTTCAGCAAGGTCATGGGCCACAAATTCAAAAAATTAATTTTATTTATATATACTAACAATGAGGAACCCAAAAATAAATTAAGGAAACAATTTCATTCACAAGCATCAAAATGAATATAATACTTATAAATCCATTTAAGAAAAGAAGTGGAAGACTTGTAAATTTAAAATTATAAAGCATGTAGAAAGTTCAAAAGAGTAAACAAAAAACAACTGCTAAAACCAAGGTTGTATGATAAAAGATTAATATACAAAAATAAATCACTTTCTTACATACCAGTAATAAACAAGTAGAATGTGAAGTTAAAAATCGAATATCATTTTCATCAGCACCCCAAAATTGAAACATTTTAGTATAAATCTAACACAAACATGTGCAAGGTTTTTATGAGAAAAACTACAAAACTGATGAAAGAAGCTATATAAACAGAGAGTTGCTAATATTCATGGATTGGAAGACTCAATTTTGTCAAGATGTCAGTTTTTCCAACATGATCTGTAGATTCAATGCAATCATAATCAAAATCTGAGCAAGTTATTTTATGGATATCAACAAATTGATACTAAAGTTTATGTGAAGAGGCAAAACCTCAGAATAGCCAACACAATATTGAAGGAGAAGAACAAAATTGGAGAATTGCCATTAAGTAACTTCAGTACCTACTACAAAACTATAGTAATGAAGACAGTGTAGTATTAAGAAAACAGTTAAGTAGTTCAATTGAACAGAATAGAGAGCCCAGAAAAAGACCCACATAAAAATAATCAACTCATCTTCGACAAATGAGCAAGGCCATACAATGGAGCAAAGACAATCTTTTCAACAAATGATGCTGAACCAACTGGATATCAACATAAAAAAAAATAAATCTAGATACAGACCTTGCACCTTTCACAAAAACTAACTCCAAATGGGTCACAGACCTAAATGTAAAATACAAAACTTTATATAAAACCCCTAGCAGATAACATGGGAGAAAATTTAAATGACCTTGGATTTGGTCATGAGTATGTAGATACACTACAAGGGTACAACTCATGAAAGAAAGACTTAATAAGCTGTACTTTATCAAAAGTAAAAACTTCAGCTCTGCAAAAGACACTGTTAATAGAAAGAAAAGACAAGCCACAGACCAAGAGAAAATATTTTTTATAAGAGGTATCTGATACAGGACTATTATTCAAAATATACAAGGAGCCCTTAAACTTTAATAATAAGAAAATTAAAAACTGATTTTTAAAAAGTAGGCCACAGACCTTAACAGACACTCCACCAAAGAAAATATACAAATGACAAATAAGAACACAAAAAAATTGCTGCATATCATGTGATTAGGGAAATGCAAATTAAAACAACAATGAGATGCCACTGCATACCTATTAAAATGGCTAAAATCCAGATACTAACACACCAAATGCTAGTCAGAATGTGGAGCAACAGGACCTTTTATTAATTGCTGGTGAGAATGCAAAACGGCACAGCCCTTTGGAAGATAGTTTGGCAGTATCTTACAAAACTAAACATACATTTATCATAAGACCCAGCAATCAAACTCCTTGGTCTATACTCAAAGAAATTAAAAACTTTATGTTCACATGAAAACCTGCAGACGGATGTTCATAACTGACAAAACTTAGAGATATGAAGATATAATTCAGAAGATAATAAAGATCAGAGTTGCAATAAATGAAATAGAGATATGAAAAACAACAGAAAAGCTTAATGAAACTAAGAGTTCATTTTTTGAAAACATAACTGAAATCAACAAAACTTAAGCTATACTAATAAAAAAAGAGAAGACTCAAATAAAAAAAAAAAACAGAAGTAGAAGAGGAGACAATACAATTGATGGAGGAACATGAGAGTCTACTATGAACAATTACATGCCAAGAAATTGAGTACCCTAGAAGAAACAGATAAATTCATAGAAACATACAACACGTCACTCTAAAGCATCAAGAAATAGAAAACCTGAACAGACCTAGGGCAATTAAAGAAACCAAATCAGTTTCTTTTAAAAAGTTTCACTGCTGAGTTCTACCAAACAATTAAAGAAGAAGCAGTGCAAATTCTTCTTAAATTCAAAAATTGAAGAAGAGGGAATATTTCCAAAGTCATTTTATGAAGCAAGCATTATCCTGATACCAAAGAAAAGAAAATTATAGACAAATATTCCTTATGAACATAGATGCAAAAATCTTCAACAAAATACTAGAAACTGCATTTAGCAGCACATTAAAAGGATCACTCACCATAATTAAATGGGATTTATCTCTGACATGCAAGGATGATTCAACAAAATCATATCAATAAATGTGTTACACCAAATTAACAGAATAAAGGACAAAAATCATATGTTCATCTCAATAGATGCAGAAAAATTCTGACATAATTCAACCTACTTTCATAATAAAAACTATCAGAAAATTGGATATAAGAAGGAACATATTTCATCAGAATAGAGACCATACATAACAAATCCACAGTGAACAACATACTTAACAGTGAAAACTTGAAAGCTTTTCCTCTAAGATCAGGAACAAGACAAGAATGCCAGTTCACACCACATCTGTTCAAAATAGTACTGGAAGTCCTAGCCAGAGCAATTAGACAAGAGAAAGACATAAAAGGTATCAAAATTGGAAAGGAAGAAGTTAAACTGTCTCTGTCTGCAGACCATATGATCTTAAAGACTTCACCATAAAGACTCTGCCAAAAAAAATGCTAGAACTAATAAACATTACTTTATTAGTAAACTTTATTATCCTACAACCTTACTGAAATCAGTACAATTTCACAAAATGAACAAAAAGAACATAAGAACATAAAGCATTTCTACAATAACAGCAAACTATATTAAAAAGAAATCAAGAAACAATCCCATTTACAATAGTTAAGAAAATTAAAATACGTAGGAATAAATTTAACCAAGAAAGTGAAAGATCTTTACATTTAAAACTAGAAAACTATGATGAAATAAATTGAAGAAAGCACAAATAAATGGAAAGACATCTTGTATTTATGGATTGGGAGATTTAATATTTTTTAAAAGTCCTGGCTACCCAAAGTAATCTGCATCCAATGCAATCCCTAACAAAACTCCAATACATTTTTCACATAAATAGAAAAGCAATTTTAAAAGTTGTATGGAAACACAAAAGACACTGAATAGGCAAAGCAATAGTGAACAAAAAAAATAAAGCTAGAAGCATCACACTCTCTGATAAGAAATATACTACAAAACTTCTGTAATCAAAACATAATGGTGCATAAATTTAAAAAGACACATAGACTAATGAAACAGGACAAAGAACCCAGAAATAAGTCCATGTATTTATATTCAATTGATTTTTTACAAAGATGCCATGAACATACAATGGGAAGAGGATAATGTCTCATAAGTGGTGGTGGGAAAAGAGAATATTCACATGCAGAAGAATAAAGGTTGACCCTATCTCAATCATCTATAAAAATCAACTCTAAATACTAGAAGAAAACATAGTAGGAAAACTCCATAACACTGGTCTGAACACTTTTTTATATGACCCCAAAAACATAGGCAATAAAAGTAAAAACTGACAAGTAAGATTACATCAAACTAGAAAGCTTCTGCAGATTAAAGGAAATAATCAAAGCCGTGAAAAGACAACCCACAGAATGGGAGAAAATATTTGCAAGCCGTGTATCCAGTAAGGGTTAAATATCCAAAACATATAACAACTCAACCCAATTACAAAAAAAATCAAATAACCAGATTTTAAATGTGCAAAAGATATGAACAGATATTTCTCAAAAGAAAACACACAAATGGCCAAGAGACATATGAAAAAAAGCTCATCATCATTGTTCATCACATTCACATACACATTTTATTACAGTATATTTTAATAATTGTTCTATTTTGTTACCAGTTATTGTTGTTAATCTCTTAACATGCCTAGTTTATAAATTAAACTTCATGATAGTTATGTACGTATGGGAAAATATATACAAGAGGTTGAGCATTCCAAATCTGTAAATCCAACATCTGAAATGTTCCAAAATTTGACATTTTTTGAACACTGAAATGATACTCAAAGGAAATGCTTATTGGAGCATTTCAGATTTTGAATGTTTGGATCTGGGATGTTCATACAGTAAGTATAACACAATATTATAAAATAAAAAAAAATTTCCAAATCCGAAGCATGGGTCCCAAGTATTTCAGAAAAAAGATACTCAACTTGTATATACAGGGTTTGGCACTATCTGCAGTTTCAGGCATCTACTTAAGTCTTACAATATATTCCCTGCAGATAAGGGAGGACTATTATATTCATATCAACATTATATTGTAACCACAAACTGGAAACAATCCAAACATCCATCGAATAATGAGTAGATAAATTAAATATGGTATATCCATAAAATGGAGCACGATTAAGCAAAAAGGAGAATGAACTATGGTTACATACTACTATGTGACTAAACCTCAAAAACACTAAATGTTTATAGTAGCACAATTCACAATTGCAAAAATTTGGAACCAACCTAAATGCCCATCAACCAAACAGTAGAAAAAGAAAACGTGGTATATATACACCATGGAATACCAGTCCGGCATGAAATGGAAGGAAATAATGGCATTTGCAGCAACCTGCATGGAGTTGGGGACCATCATTCTAAGTGAATTAACTTAGGAATAGAAAACCAAATATCATATGTTCTCATTTATAAGTGGGAGCTAAGCTATGAATACACAAAGATGTAAGAATGATATCATGGACTTTGGGGACCTGGGGAGAAGGGTGGGAGAGGGTGAGGGATAAGACTATACATTGAGTACAGCACAGTACAAAATATACTTCTTGGGTGATAGGTGCACCAAAATCTCAGAAATCACTGCTAAAGAACTTATCCAGGTAGCCAAAAAATACCTGTTCCCCAAAAGCTATTAAAATATAACAAAGAAAAACATTTTGTTTAAAATTTTTAAAAAGCATTATGCTGAATGAGGTCACACACAAAAGACTACATATTGTATAGTCATTTATGTAAAATGTCCAAAAAAAGGAAAATTTATAGAGACAGAAATCAGAAGGAATAGGAATTTACTGAAGATGAGCTTTAGGATGAGTGCACCCTAAACATTTGGTGACACTCATGTCACCCTAAACATGAGTGCCATCGCACCCAGGCTGAGTGCAATGGCGTGATCTCAGCTCACTGCAGCCTCCGCCTCCAGGTTCAAGTGATTTTCTGCCTCAGCCTCCCTAGTAGCTGTGATTACAGGCATGCACCACCACACCCAGATAATTTTTTTTTTATTTTTGGTAGAGATGGGGCTTTGCCATGTTGGCCAGGGTGGTCCCAAACTCCTGACCTCAGATGATCCTCCCTGCTCAGCCTCCCAAAGAGCTGGGATTACAGGTGTGAGCCACCATGCCCGACCTAGGAAGTTTTAATAGTATCTTTCTGAATGACAAGAGATCATCTTGCACAACTGACTTTGAAAATCTTTTTTCATTACTTATTAATCCACTCCGTGCACCCAGAATGAAGCCAGAATTCACATACAGATTTTTTAATAGAAACATCACTTAAAATACCTAAAGAAACAAGTAAAGTAATCTGTAGCAGAGCTGCGCTTATGACTCAGAATATCTCTATTTCTTGGGTGCTTCAAAAATCTGAAGCCAAAGTTTATTTAATAATTATAGATAACTATAATGGCAGAGGTTTGATCATTTCTATTGTAAATTATATTCCAAAATGCAACTTTGTTGTACATACAGAAAGTCATATTGTTCTGTTTTTGTCTCTATAATACATTCTAAATATCATACACTATTTATCCTCTGCTCCATAGAACTTTTAATGACCTTTGGATAAAAGCAATAAAATAACTTGATGATTGCCACACACGCCACGCATGCATAACAGGACATAAATTGAAGGTAAAATGTATTGGTCAAAGAATCTAGCCTGCTTCTCAGTCACTGCATAAATTTTCCCCACTCTGTCGCCCAGGCTAGAGTGCAGTGGCCGATCTCAGCTCACTGAAAGCTCCACCTCCCGGGTTCACGCCATTCTCCAGCCTCAGCCTCCCGAGTAGCTGGGACTACAGGCGCCCGCCACCTCGCCCAGCTAGTTTTTTGTATTTTTTAGTACAGACGGGGTTTCACCATGTTAGCCAGGATGGTCTTGACTTCCTGACTTCGTGATCCGCCCATCTCGGCCTCCCAAAGTGCTGGGATTACAGGGTTGAGCCACCGCGTCCAGTCAAATACTCACTTTTTAAAGAATAAATATATAAGATTTCTTACATCTGTATTTTTCATAGTCACCTTATTTTCCTTGTCCTATTAGTAGCATATATTCCTCATTCTCTTGAACAAAGTCCCAATAGCAGCTGAACTCTAGCAATTTTAACTAACCCTAGTAATCTACTTTCAAATCCTTAATCAAAATCTTTTTCTCTCTGGTTGATGAATATTTGCTTGTTCACATTTGTACATTCTGTCATTTAGAGGCTACAAACCTTAAAAATGTTAATCTGCCAATGAATAACTCTTGGGTGTTGATGTTATTAAAGTTAAAGGCAAATAGGGCTGGAATAATAAAAAGTGAATTCTCTCTAACTAAATATTATACTTGTATAAAGCTAAATGGCCACTGGGTATGGTGGCTCATGCCTGTAATCCCAGCACTTAGGGAGGCCGGGGCAATCACGAGGTGAAGAGATCGAGACCATTCTGGCCAACATGGTGAAACCCTGTCTCTAGTAAAAATACAAAAATTAGCTGGGTGTGGTGGCATGCACCTACAGTCCCAGCTACTCGGGAGGCTGAGCCAGGAGAATCACCTGAACCTGGGAGGTGGAGGTTGCAGTGAGCCGAGATCACGCCACTGCACTCCAGCCTGGCAACAGAGGGAGACCCTGTCTCAAAAAAAAAAAAAAAAAAAAAAAAAAAATCTAAATGGCAAACTAATTATTTTAAAATAAAAGCTGTGGGTTTTACAAGTTATTTCCCCCAATTTCAGTGTAACTACTAACTTTGAGAAAGTTTCCTTACATTCAATATTTTGTAGAAATCCATCATAAACTTGAAGATGGTATTTAAGTTTATTATAATTGAAGTAATATCAATACGATGGTAAAATAAGAAGTCCTAGTTCTCTTTTCCCACAGGGTCACTGAATTAACAGCAACAAACAAAGCAAAAATCCTTTTTGATAATTCCAGAAAAATGTTAAGAAGTTGCAGTACCCCTCATGAGCATAATGCTAAGCACAGCCACATTGAAAAGGGTAAGAAGAGCCGTTCTATTTTATCCATGATTGCTCCTCCAAGTCAGCACAGTTTAGGTTGGCTCATGGCTTTTCCTTTAAGGGCAAAGAGAAGAGTGTACATCTAACATTCTGGCTTTTTGGAAGACAGCCCAAGAGACTGGTATCTGTTTTGCCTGACTAAAAGCACCAACAGAACCAGCATAATTTGGATGCCTGGAGGTCCCTCAAAGCGAAAGAAAGTGGGGGAACCATGTGGTGCTGCAGGTAGAGGCTATTATGGCTTGGTACAATTGGGACAAGATTTTCAACTCATGACTACTCCCTTGAGAAAGAGGAAAAAAGTAAACCAGACATTTGGCATTCTGGCTTTTTGGAATGCTGCCCAAGGGACTGGTATCTGTCTCATCTGACTTGGGAAGCTAATGGAAAGCTACCATGCTTTGGATGCCTGGAGGCCACTAAGACAAATGAAGAGGAGTACCTTGCTACTGCTATGAGATAACCTACAGTACGACTGACAGACATCACAGAGAGCAAGAGATTATAAGCTCCTGAAAAAGAAAACAGCAAAGCTCTCTAATTGGGAAATCATAAACACAAGACTGGAAAAATCACATTCCCCCAAAAAGGATTCAAACCCCAAGGGTCTCTAGCTAGGCTGATTGGTGAAGGTCTTTCCCTGAACAAATCCAATCTGTAAAGACTGGAAGAGTTAGCTGTTTTTTCAAATGCATGAAACTCAGCCAAACACACACACACACACACACACACACAGAAATAGGAAAACATGGCAGAATAAACTTAATTAACAAAATTAATCTCCAAAAACCAACTCCAAAGAAAAACAGATTAATTACCTGACAAATAATTCAAAACAATTGTTGCAAAGAAGGCAATGATCTACAGAGATAGACAATTACATGAAATCAGGAAAATGACCCATTTCCCAATCCAAAAGATGATTTTTTGAAAACTAAAAAACAAGAGCCAAACAGAAATTCTGAAACTATATAATGCAATAACTGAATTTAACAATTTTCTACAGGGTCCAATAGTAGATTTGATTAAGCAAAAGAAAGATTCAGCAAATGTGTAGAAAGATCATTTGAAATTAATGAATCAGAGGAGCAAAAAAAAAAAAAAAGAAAAGAAAAGAAAAGAAAGAGAGAGAGAGAGAGAGAGATACAGAGACACAGAGGTAGAGAATGAAGAAAAGTGAAGAAAGTCTGAGAGACTTAGGTACACTACCAAGCAGACAAACATGCAATACACAGTTAAGGAGAAGAGAGCAAGAAAGGACACAGAGCTTATATGAAGAAATAATGGCTGAACATTTCCCAAATCTGAGGAAGGAAATAGACATCCAAATTCAAAGAACTCAAAGGAACTTATCCAGAATGACCAAAAAAAGACCCATGTAAAGACACATTAAACTCAGCATAAGTAAAAGTCAAAGAGGAATTAAGGAAATGACAGTAGTAAGTTTTTCCTTACAATAATATCTTTAAATGTAAATGGATTAAACTCCCCAATAAAAAGATATGAAGTGACTGAATGGATTATTTTGTTTTTTAAAAAAAGATGCAACTATATGCTGTCTACAAAAAACTCACCTTTGATGGAAAGGCAAACATAGCCTGATAGTAAGAGGATAAAAATAGATATTCTATGCAGATGGTAACCAAAAGAGAGCAGAAGTAGCCACACTTATACAGATCAACTAAATTTTAAGTAAAAAACTGCCACAAGAGACAAACAACATGCTCTAATGACACAAGTGTCAATTCTTCAGAAAGAAATAACAATTAAAATTTTATATATATATATAAAATTTTATATATATATATATGCACTAACATCAGAGCACCCAAATACATGAAGCAAACATTGACAAAAATGAAGGGAACAATAGACAGTAACACAATAATGGTAGGAAATTTCAATATCCACCACAACCAGACAGAAGACCAATAGGAAAATAGAGGACATAGCAACACTACAGACCGACTGAATTTAACAGTCATATAGAACACACCATTTAGCAGCAACATGATACACATTTTTCTCAGATGCACTCAGAACATTCTCTAGAATAGATCATGTTAGGCTACAAAATAAGTTAAAACAAATACTAAAAGATGGAAATCTTACCAAGTACCTTTTCTGATCGCAATGAAATGAATCAGGAACAGTAGCAAAATTGGAAAATTCCAAAATATGTAGAAATTACACACCATATACTTAAACAACCAATGAGTCAAAGTGAAATAAAAAAAAAAGAAATAAGAAAATATCTTAAATGAAAATTAAAACACAACATACCAAAACTTATGGGGCATAGCAAAAGCATTACTAAGGCAGAAGTGTATAGTGGTTAACACTTACATTTAAAAAAATATATCTCATATCAACAATCTAACTTTATTCGTCAAGGAATTGAAAAAGGAAGAACGAACTAACCCAAAGTTAACAGAGGGAAGAAAATAATAAAATTAGAGATCAAATAAACAAAATAGAGAATGAAAAAGCAATAGAAAACATTCATGACTAAGAGTTGGTTTATTAAAAAGATCAACAAAATTGTCATGCCCTTAGAGAGATTAAGAAAAAACAGAGAAGACTCAAATAAATAAAATCATAAATGAAAGAGGAGACATTACAACTGACGCTACGGAAATTAAAAGGATCATAAGAAAGTACTATAAATAATTGTATGTTAACAAAATGGATAACCTAGATTAAATGGACAAATTCCTAGAAATATACAACCTACCAAGACTGAATCATGAAGAAATAGAAAATCAGAACAGATCTATAATTAATAAGGAGATTGACTCAGTAATCTAAAGCCTCTTAACAGAAAAGTTTAAGACCAGATGGCTTCACTGGAGAATTTTATGAAATATTTAAAGAATAATTCTTGTCAATTATTCTCAAACTCTTCCAAAAAACTGAAGATTAAAAAAAAAAATCCAAATTTATTATATGAGGCTACCATTACCATGATACCAAAGCCAGACAAATAAAACTACAGACAAATAACCCTGCAGAATATTGGTGCAATAATTCTCCACAAAATCTTAGTAAACCAAAGTCAACAGTACATTTAAAAAATTATATGCTGTGACCAAGGGTGATTTATCCTTGAAATGCAAAGATGGTTCGACATGTAAAAATCAATAAATGTAGCATAACAAGTTAACAGCACAAAGACCAAAAATTACACGATAATTTCAGCTGATGTAGAAAAAGCATCTGATAAAATTCTTCAGACTTTCATCATAAAAACAAACTAGAAATTGAAATAAATTGCCTCAGCACAACAAAGGTCATATAAGAAAGCCCACAGCTAATATCATACTCAGCAAACTAAAAGCTTTTTCTTCTAAGATCAGGAACAAAGGAAATATGCCTACTCTCATGACTTCCACGACTTCTATTCAACATTACTGCTGGAAGTCCCAGTCAGAGCAGTTAGGCAAGGAAAAGAAGTAAAAGGCACCCAAATTAGAAAAGCAGCAGCAAAATTATCTCTATTCACAGGTGATATGATCTTATATGTTGAAAACCCCAAAGATTCTGCAAATACATACACACACACAAACACACACACACACCCACAAACACACACACGACTGTTAGAACTAATAAATTCAGCAAAGTTACAGGATACGAAATCAACATGCAAAAATTAACCAAAAAAAAAGGAAATCAAGAAAACAGCCCATTTACAATAATGTCAAAAAAATACTTAGGAATAAACTTGACCAAGGAGGTGAAAGACTTACATACTGAAAACTACAAAACATTGAAGAAAAAACAAATAAATAGGAATATATCTGTGTTTATGGACTGGAAGACTTCATCTTGTTTAAATTTCTATACTACTCAAAGTGATCTACAGATTCAATGTAATCCCTATCAAAATATCAGTGGCATTTTAAATTATATGTAATAATTATGTGTATTTTGGGAGTACATGTGATATTTTGAAACCTATATACAATGTATAATGAGCAATGCAGAGTAACTGAGACATCCATCACCTTAAACATTTATCTTTTCTTTGTGTTGGGAACATTACAGTTCTTCTAGTGATTTTGAAAAATACAATAATTATTAACTATAAATTCTGTGCTCAGCAGCATTTTTTCAAAGTAGAAAAATATTCTAGGCCGGGCGCGGTGGCTCAAGCCTGTAATCCCAGCACTTTGGGAGGCCGAGACGGGCGGATCACGAGGTCAGGAGATCGAGACCATCTTGGCTAACACAGTGAAACCCCGTCTCTACTAAAAAATACAAAAAACTAGCCGGGCGAGGTGGCGGGCACCTGTAGTCCCAGCTACTCGGGAGGCTGAGGCAGGAGAATGGCGTAAACCCGGGAGGCGGAGCTTGCAGTGAGCTGAGATCCGGCCACTGCACTCCAGCCTGGGCGACAGAGCAAGTCTCCGTCTCCAAAAAAAAAAAAAAAAAAAAAGAAAAATATTCTAAAATTACTATGTAATCTCAAAAACCCTAAATAGCCAAAACAATCTTTAGAAAGAAGAACAAATTTGGAAGACTTCCACTACCTGATTTCAAAACGTCTTACAAACTTACCATAACCAAAACAGTATGATACTGGCATAAAGACAGACATATAGATCAATGTGTTCAAACAAAGTAGAAAGCTCAGAAATAAACATTCCTGTATATGGTTGAATGAACTTTCACAAATGTGCCAAGACCATGCAATACGAAAAGGATAGTCCCTTCAATCAATGGTATTGGAAAAATTCATTATCCACATGAAAAAGATGGTTATCTGAACCATATAGTGAAATTAACGCAAAAATGTATCAAAGGTCCAAAATGTAAGACCTAAACTATAAACTCCCAGAGGAATACATAGGGGAAAATCTTCATGACAATGGAATGGGCAATGATTATATGAATATGGCATTAAAAACACAGGTAACAGAAGCAAAAAAAGACAGATGGAACTACGTCAAAATTAAAATCTTCCATGTAGCAAAGAAAATAATTAACAGAGACAACCCATGAAATGAGAGAAAATGTTTGTTAATCATAGGTTGGAAAAGGGGTTAATATCTAGAAAATATAAAGAATTCCTGTAACTGAAAAAAAAATAAATTTAAAAAAACATTTAAAAACAAGCAAAGGACTTTCACAGACATTTCTCAAAAAAAAAAAAAAAAAAAAAAGAGAATTGCCAAGAAGGATATAAAAGATGTTCAACATCACTAATCATCAAAGAAATCATGATGAGACATGACCCTCACACCTATTAGAATGGCCACTATCAAAAAAAAATGAAATAACAAGTGTTGGTGAGGATGTAGGAAAACTGGAACACTTGCGTGCTGTTGTTATAGGGATTGCAAAATGATGGAACCATTATGAAAAACAAAATGGAGGGTCCTCAAAAAATTAAAAATAGAACTACCATAATGACTCACCAATCCCACTCCTGGGCTTATATCCCCCCCCCCCAAAATTACAAAGAGGACCTCAAAGAGATAGTTCCTTACCCATGTTCATTGCAGCATCATTCACAATAGCTAAGGTGTATATACATACGATAGAATATCATTCAGCCTTTAAGAAGAGAGAAATCCTGTAAGATGCTGCAACATGGATGAATCCTGAGACTATCATGCTATGAAATAAGCCAATCACAAAAAGATAAAACTGCGTGACTCCACTTATATTAGGTATCTAAAATAATTAAATACATAGAAACAGAAAGTGAGATGGTAGTTTCTAAGGACTGGAGGACATGGGAAACAGAGAGTAGTTGTTCGATGGGTACAAAGTTTCATTTGTGCAAGATGAAAATGTTCTAGATATCTATTTTATAAAAATATGCATATACTTAATAATACCATAATGTGCCCTTAAAAACTTAAAAACATAAATTAAAAGAGCCCATTGTAACTGGGTTTTTTTGGCGGGGGGGGGGGGGCACCAAGATAATGAATTTCACATAACACTAGGAAATGTCTAGAGTCTATTTATATTCAATATAGGTTTCAGATGTCAAGTCATGAAATGTTCTGAATCGTATTTCAAAGCCAAGAAGAAAGTATTTTTAAATTTATCTGATAAGCAACAAAATAAGTAACATAGTACTAGATCATAACCCAAAATATGATGTAAACATACAAGAGTCCACGTGAGCATAAATAAATTCTGGAATAAAAGAAAAAACAGGGGGCAAGAGAAGAAACAAATAATCCTTTCAGAAGAATTTCAAGTAATACATACAAATATACTCCAGCCTCCATAAAGTGGAACTTAATCTCCCTCCACTTAAATGTAGGCTGGACCTAGTGACTTACATTCAGAGGACAGAGTACAGAAAGGGAAAATTAGGAACTTTACAGTAAAGAATCCTGGTAAACAATAGCTTAACCAAGTGACCACAGTTAACATCACTGGTGATAAAATATGTTGATATTAGATACCCTCTGATACAATGCAATGAGAAAGGCACTTAAACTTATGTGACATTCTTCACAAAAAGAAACATAAATCCAATCTAACCAAGAGAAAAACATTAAACAGACTCAAATTGCAAGACATTCTACATAATACTTGACAAGTACTCTTCAAAACTGTCAAGATCATGAAAAACAAGGAAAAACTATGAAACTGCTGCCAAGCAAAGGATACTATGAAGACATGCAACAAAATGCAATATGATATCCTAGATGGAATCCTAAAACAGAAAAATATCATTAAAGAAAAACCAGTCACATCTGAATTGAGTGTGTAATTTAATTAATGATAGTATATTGTTGTTAACCTCTTAGTTTTGTCAAGTGAACCACAGTTATGGAAGATGTTAATATTAGGGACAACTAGGTGAGAGGTACATGGGAACTCTCTACTACCTTTTCAACCCTTGAATAAATCTAAAAGTACAATATTCCAAAATAAAAGTTATATAAAAGTTATCTTATGAGTATCTCAACATGTGTTAAAGAGCTTACTCAAAAGTGACAAGTTGATAGTCTCAATACCTGAATGATGTAGTGTTTAGTAACATAGTCTTTGAAGACAGAATACCTGACTTCTAAACTAGATTCAACCCCTTAATGGTTATGTGACCTTGGGAAGCTTAATTTTCAGTGTCTCAGTCTCTCCACAGGTAAAAAGGGATAAGAAAAGTATGTACCATATGATTTCTGTGAGTATTAAACGAGTTAATTTATTAAAGTATTTATTATAATGTCTGTTTGTAGAGCAAGCTGTCAATAAATGTAAGGCCCCATTATCATTATCTTGAAAATACATCACTTTAACACATAGCACTGGCAGTAGGTACTCTTGTTAGTGCTTTACATCCATAGCTTTCTTGCTACTTTTCTCAGCGCCAAATAAAAAATGGCTTTCTTTAAGAAAGGTGTGCAAGAAATTAATGTATTAGAGGCATTTGGTCTCCTGTGGGTGTCCCTACAACCACTACTAGTAATATAGCTCATCTGCATGGTGCTTGACTTTTCAAAGGACTTTATTGTGCCTTACTTTGATCCATTCTCATGACACACTTCCACAAGAAAAGAGAAATCAGATTTTATCTTCAACTTATAAATGAGTAAAATAAGCCCTCATGAGATTAGATTCCCACAGCTGGCTAGTGGTAAAGCTAAGTGAAATCAGGGATTTTCTTTCAATGTCTCATGAACTCTTTTGTGGCTTAGTTACAACCTCTACACATGAAGTCATCCAAAAGTATCTCACTATCTCACACTAGGTGGCCTTAAAATTAGTGATTCAAAGCTTCCTTAGAATCATCTAAATACATCAAAAAGAAAACAACAAACAAACAAAAAACAGTAAACATGGATGGGCTCCAACCACTTGGTTTCATTTTTGTCCCTCACATGACCGTCACAGAAATGTTTCTGTCTTTCTCTGCTTTGGATTTTCTTCCCTTCCTAAGTAGGGTTACATATGTATAATTCTCTCTGACTCCACCACCCCAGCCTACCTCCCTGCCTTCTAGCTTCAGAAGTCCTAGTCATTAAATCTTTGGTCATACAGTGCCATAGTAATCCATGTGTCTGCTCTCGATCTACTTGAAATCAACCTTTGGAAATGGGTTTAGGAAAGCAATCTCATAACTCTACATAGAATTCTTCTTGTAGCTAAAGAGTCCTACAGACATTACCTAGACACTCCAAAACGAGAAGATCAGAACGTAACTGTATTTTAATCCCTTTACTTGTTTTAAGAAATGTGAGACAAAAATGTTCCAAGTTATTGAGGATCCATTTGATTCCACAATAGCTAAATAAACCACCACTTATGAGCAAATTATATTTCAATAGCTCATTTATAAGGCACATATTTGGAGAGATTATTTCATAAACATTTGCTCAATAGCAAGTCAACCTGAAAAGGCAGATTTTATATAATGTACTGGCAGAGTATTTATAAGAGAGGGGAGAGAGCATGCAGTCTTGAGTGAGGCAGACTCGGATTCAAATCTTAATTCCATAATTTATTATCAAGAGACATGGAGCATGTTATACATTCTCTCTGAATTTCACTTGCTTCATCTGTACAGGTGGAGTTCTAAAGCATACATCACAATCATAAGAATAAAAGAAAGATTAACTAAAGCTAACAATTGTTGAATGATTATTTAGTGGCAAGCATTAAGTCAAGGATATCCATTATCTTGCTTAATCCTTACACCAATCCAAAACAATAGTTCCTATTAATACACATTTTTTAACAATGAAGCCCTATGGAGTGTCTATGAGGATTAAATATAAAACATCTATCATATGACCAGGCAAATTCTTTTTCTTTTAGAGTAAGAAGAATCTGATCTACCAAGACCATAAAATTTGTCATTTCAAGACTGTGAACTCCATGAATCTAGGCATTGTGTCGATTTTGTTTACTGCTGTATTCTCAGCCTCTCCAGGAAAGCATAATTATTGAATAAATGCACAAATGAATGAGTTAGTTAATTTTCAAGAGGCAGTAGTATTTCAGAAGTGTTACTAAAATATCTAGAGCACTTTTTTAAGTTCCTGGAAACATGAAAGCTTCTACACAGCATACATAAATTTGAAGAGAAATATCTCTTCATCTTCTGAGACGTGAACTGACTTTTCCTCATCAGAGAACATTAAAGTATTAACAAGGTATGACCCTCTTTTTCTTTATCTTGTATAGTCTTTCTCACCCTCTGAGTCTAACTTTCTTTTTTTTTTTTTTTGAGACGGAGTCTCGCTCTGTCGCCCAGGCTGGAGTGCAGTGGCGCTATCTGGGCTCACTGCAAGCTCCGCCTCCCGGGTTTACGCCATTCTCCTGCCTCAGCCTCCCGAGCAGCTGGGACCACAGGCGCCGCCACCACGCCCGGCTAGTTTTTTGTATTTTTAGTAGAGACAGGGTTTCTCGATCTCCTGACCTCGTGATCCGCCCGTCTCGGCCTCCCAAAGTGCTGGGATTACAGGCGTGAGCCACCGCGCCCAGCCCTGAGTCTAACTTTCAAATAAAAGTATTTACGTCACTTATTTCCATTTTCCTCAAATCTAAAGCCTAAATACTCAACATTAACAGAATGTAATACTCTTTAAATATAGCAGAATTATCTGGTACCTACAAGTCCTGAAATTTTCCATAGGACTATAAAGCCAACCAGCTCACGTATCTTGCTGCATCAAGTTAGGTACCACTTTTACATATATTTTCTATCTTCCAAACTTGGAAACATCTTTTATCTACTTTCCTCTCTTCTTCCATTCCATGTGCTTATATATTTCTTAATCTTTTGTCATTTTAATTGGGTTTCACAAATTGTTTTCAACCCACTGTGTTAAACTGGAAGCCCATAGCATCTACAATAGTTTGTCTTTATTTCTGAGTTTAGTAACTCAGAAGTTGTTATAATTTGGAGTATAAAACTGATGCACAAACCTACACCATCCTCCTTTAATTCACCTATAGTAGCATCTATAAGGGGACATACACAGAGTAAGATTGCAACAGATGCCCTTGCAGATGAATAGATGGAGAAGAAAGTACAGAAATGAACAAATGGGAGAATAAATATATCCTAAAACTTTTCCCAGATTTAAACTAAAAATTCTACAGAACCTTAAACATTATCTTGTACAAACCCCATCCAAAGAAGGAATCCCCTTTAAACTATCCCTAGTACTCACCTATTCTCTACTTGAACAATTCCGTGAATAGAAGTTCACAACCCTACTAGATAAACCACTGTGGGTTTTTTTTTCGATTTCATTGTTTAAACCTCTGGGTTAATCTCTAGGATGGCAAGACGTTCAGCAGAGACAAGCACCAGGTCACCACCCTCCTGAAATGACCATGCAGAATCTATTCTAGCAAGGATAGGGCCAGTACAGCAGCAGATACAACCAGACTCCAGGGACAGCAAATTCTATTAGCAGTACGCAGGGTCCAGGGTAAGTACTGTCAGGGGTACAAGATGTCATATCTGCATCCAACAGATCGTTCTGAGAAATAATTTTAGGATTTGTTCCTGTCTACAGAGCCCACAAGCCTGAGTCTCTAGTCTTTCCAGAGATTCCTTTTAATATCTGTTTAATATAATATCTATTATCCTTTTAGCAAATTTCTATTCTGTTTTAAATTAGCCAGTCAGGTTCTTTTGTGTGGATACAAATCTCTGATTAATGAAAGTATTTAACTTTTAAATAGCAAATTCAATAAAAATAAAAATATCTAAACAAAAATGAAATTGCTTTATGAAAATATTACCAAAAAAATGTTAAAAGCTAATATCAACATTGGGATCTGAATCCCTTCACAAGACATCAGTTTCTCAGTGTGAAAGAAGCAGACTTGTCCTTTAAGTTTTTCTTTTCCCAGAGCACTGGTGCTTTATTTAGTAAATTTCTCCTTTGGAACTAGGAAGCATCAAAGAGGCCCATTGCCAGGAAGTGAGCAGTGTACTCCCTTCTAATAACACTGTGGTGGGAGTCGATTATTGTAGCCCAGCTGCTCAATGAGTAGAAAATGAGGATTGATGGCCTATTCAAACAGTTGAGGCTGAATTATTATTTGAAAGAGGAGCAAATATTTCTCCCAAGTACTCTTGGATTTTACTAAAATAATTAATGCTAGTTATATAGCTCTGAAATAATATAAAAATTAATAACAAAACTTTACATACAGACATAGCAGAGTTTATTGGCCAAGTAAAAAAACCCATCAAACCTCACTTCTCATTTTTTCTAGTCTAATACATATGGTAAAAACATGAAATCACTAGGATTTATAAAGGCAGGTTTGGCAGACTTTTTCTATTTACTGGGACTGTGAGCTATAAAATTGAATTTGGGGCCCTATCTCCAAGAAGAAGTTATTAGTTCTCAGAATAACTGCATGTTAGTGGATCAGGCATAGATAAAAGATTTCCATTATGACTGTTTTTAGCTATGATTTACAGTGGCCTACATTGTTTTATAATGACTTTCAATTTTGAAAATGTACATCTACTGTTAGTTTTATGGATGTAGTCACAATTGATTGTGGGCTTGAGAGATTGATCCTTCTAACTCAGTAACAAAAAAGAAAAGTTTTTAATGTACAATAAATAGACATTCTAGATACATTTACTAGCATGTCCTTTGTATAATTTTCAAAGGAAAATAGATACAAAATTTTTTAAATAATTGCTTAACCATTTATTCCCTTTAGTTAGATTCCGAAGTAAACTGGTGAATAAAGCTTGCTTGATATAGAGCTCTAGTCCTTTACCTGTACACAATTCTGAGATTACCTACTCATTTGTGTCCCAGTGAAAATGAAAAATGTCACATACTCAATTGCTAAGGAGGACTTGGTGTAGAAGTACCATTAAGTAATGAATTTGACAAAAAGAAACCAACCAAGACATCAGTTCTTGATGTATTTCGCCCATCTTTTTTCTCTAACTCATAACAAGGCAGATGTGCCAATGATTTCAACCAGTCTTGGAACCCATCAGAGCATCAAGCTTGAAACCCATACTAAAAGTTTCCTAACCCTGCCTACCACCCCTCCCAAACCGTTCTACTGCAAACCCACCCCTACCCACATTTCCTACTCAAGACTGGTCTTTACTCCAAATTAGACATGACTAAAGCCAAAGGATATATCTGGACCCCAAATCACATCCCTCCCTGCCCTTCACCATCACCATCTTAGCTTGTTCATCTGCCTAGGTTCTTTCTCCTTAATTTCCAGAGATTTGACAAGACTTCTACTCTGGTTCCTTCCTCCACAATTGAAGCCCACCAAAACCATATCCCGTTTGGCTCAAGTAGCTTGTATCTTTCCTGACTTTTCTCCATCCCCTTCACTGAAACAAGATCTACCTATAATATAGTGTCATTTTTAATTTTTTTTATCCTTGCTTAACATAATGATCAAGAAAATTTAAACATAGTGATTTAAGTAAATGAGTAAATCAGATGAAACATAATATTTTATCATTATTATATAATAACAGTGGTAAGCCACATTTATATTACTCTAAGCTTCCTTGTCCAATTATTTTCATAAAACTGGAAAGGAGAAACTAACATCTATTGAGGGCCTATCATTTAGCAACTCTGTGCCAAAGAGATAAACAGTATTAGTTCTTTCCCTTTTATTTTCATATGAAAACCAAAACAAAGAAAGAAAAAAGTAGGGAAGGAAGGAAGGAAAGAAGGAAGGGAGGGAAGGAGGGAGGAAGGGAGGGAGGGAGGGAGTCCACAACCTAACATAATTCCCCAAACAATCATATTTGGTAAAAGTGCTGAGCCAGGATTTGAATCAAGGTCTGTGTGAGCCAAGCCATTATATATCTTAAAATGTATGATACCACCTTAAAATAAAATTTTTTGGTCTGATAATAGTAAAGATTCTCTGCTTATTTTATAAAAATACCAGCCATGCAAGTTCTGGTGAGTCACTATTATTTTACATAAAAGGTATGTGTTGTTCCTATTTTGCTATTGAGAAACTTGATTTACACAGAGGTAAATAATTTGATCTAAATCACACAGTTTGTTAATGGCAAATTCAGATTAGAAACTCAGATCTTGTGGTATTTAATTCCATTACAAAAATGTTTACACAAATGGAACAGAAGGTATTCATTCAAGTCATATATTTCATATGATTTGAAAGTGAAGGCTGGGTACAGTGGCTCACGTCTATAATCCCAGCACTTTGGGAGGCTGAAGCATGTGGATCACTTGAGGGCAGGAGTTTGAAACCAGCCTGGCCAACACAGTGAAACCCAATCTCTACTAAAAATACAAAAGTTAGCCAGGCATGGTGGCACACGCCTGTAATCCCAGCTACTTGGGAGGCTGAGGCAGGAGAATCGCTTGAACCAGGAGGCGGAGGTTGCACTGAGCCGAGATCACCCCACTGCACTGCAGCCTGGGTGACAGAGCGATCTCCTGTCTCTAAAAGGAATAAATAAATAGATAAATAAACAAACTGTTAGTCCAACCTCATTTTACCTAGAATGGTAAAATTAGGATATTGCTCATTGAAATTGCTTGACTGTATGTTAAAATTTGTTAAAATTAATGTTTATTCACTTCCGAATAGAAAATCTCATGAAAATATTTCCATAGGTGATATATAAAGTACTTGTCCTTTTATTTCTTCTTATACTAATGGGCTCCAAATTATTTGCTTTGGGGAAAAAAATAGAAAAACAAATAAATAAAATAATGTATAATGAGAAGCTGAACCAATGATATCAAAGCTCTCTGCCAGTTTGATCTTTAAATGTCCATCTTTTTCACTCTAAGGGTACCTAATACTACATAAATAGACACCAATAGCAAGAGACAAATGTAGTTCACTATATTCCATGTAATCAATTATACTGAAGGCTAGAAAATTCTAAATTATTTTGAAACCACCACATGCTACACATCCATGCATCACACACAACACACACACACACTTCTTTTTAACTTGTAATTTTTTTTTTTCCAACACTGCAACCACAATATACGTTGTGAGGATACAGAAAGAGGTGTTTTCAGACATCAAAAACTTTGAGACACAAAAGAATTGTCAAAAAAAAAAAAAAAAAAAGAAGAAGAGCATTCTCTGAGGAAAAAAATAAAAGATTTATTTATCAGATTTCTCAAGTGTTTGAGACAAAAGCTAAGAATAGCATTTAACTGATATTTTCAGTTATTGCATTAAACATATTTTCATATGTTAACATTTTATTAAAAAGTAAGACTTTTTAAGGATTAATTTAATATTTCCCACATGCTATATGGCAAAGTTGATGTCTCCAGGTGAATTATCAATGACACAGACTTCTCAGAAAATGAAAATCAAATGAATTCTCAGTCTCTAGAGTAGTTTGGTGTTAAAATTAAGTCACACATAGATAAATTTACTCATGACTTTATTGCTATATTTCAAAAACTCCTTTGATAGTTTAAGACTATGCCAACATATTTTTAAAAATTAGTCTATAGTTACAAAAGATTTTTATGAACTAATCAACTGAACAAATTATTTTCATACATGTTATGGTGAAAAAGTGGCCTGTAATCAAAATCCAACGCTGCCTAGCACAGGCACATTGTGCATGCCATCTAATTTTTCTGTAAATCAATATATTTATTTAGAAATTTAATAATATTAACCCATTTGGTTTTATTGTCTTCTCAAGATTATTGTGAAGATTAAATATGGCAAAATGCATTATAAATTATAAAGCATTTATAAATTATCAGCATATCCATTATGTTATTTTGTATGTGTCATAATGATCCATTAAAATGAATTATTTACAAGAAAACTGGAAGTTTATTATCTTATCCAAATGTCTTGTGTGGACTATGAGTGCATCCAGCTCAGCATTCTGCCATTAATTTAGAATCCTATAAAGTGGCAGTGATGAAAAGGACATAATCTACAAGAAAACTCATCTAGCAAGTTGGCTTACCACTCACCAGCTATAAGGAAGTTGAAATCTGGGAAAAATAAAAGTTGAGAGTTTGAGAGAGAAGTGTAAGATCTGGGGAAAGGAAGTGGGACAACTTAAGTAAATCAAGAATGTTTGGGTGATTTATATTATACCGTTGTATGTTTGCCCAGCAAGGATTTTTTTTTAAACCAACTCTCAAAAAATTATTCACCCTTTAAAAATTTTGACTATACGATTCAATCTGCTTTCCAACCAGTAATGCTCAATGGTCTGACAGTTTTTTTTTTTTTTTTTTTTAAGTATAAAAGGCATTTACAACTGAACTGCATTGAAGTTCTTTCCCCTATTTCTTACACCACATCCAGTTAATTGCTCTTTAACATGCTAACAGAAGGATAAGCTGGTACATAATAATTCAGGCATGCACCGATCCTATAATGCCAGGAACTCAGGAGCAGCATGAGAAAACATCAGATTTTTGGCATGTGGGCTAGATGTTTAAATCTGCATAGATTCGAGCCAATTAGACTTGTCAGACTCCAATCCAGTTGAGAGTGACCCCTGATGGTGGAAAGACATGTGGGACAAGCCACAGAAAAGCTTGCAAATGTCAGAGAGGCCAAAAGGTGCCCCACTGGCCTCAAAACTATTAATTAGCAACCAGCAAAAGCACTACCAAAGAATCGCTGCCCCAGCACTCCTCCTCCAGAGGTTGCTGCTACTCGGCCTCATTATCATCTGGATGGAAAACAACACCCTTTCCTGGGAGCTCTCGGCAACACTCTTATTGATTAAGTTCCCACAGTGTTAAATCATTCTGTAGCTTTCACTCCAATCTTCCCACCCCTGAATAATAAAACCTTCAAAGGATTTACTGGGATGGAGAAGGAAGTGGGGGCACAAGGAGAGAAGCACTACAACATACTGTTTATATAGTGCCCACAGTGTCAGCATAAATCAGATCCCAGGAAGCGTTTAAAAGACAACATGCAAAATGAAGTTAATCTGAATTTTCTCTTGTACTTACTAAGGTATGATTTCCTTTAAAAATATATATATATATATTTCAACTATTTCTAAGATGTGTATGCCAAATAAAATCATGACACTAAGTAATATTTCTACAAGTCCTCAGTGATCTTATTTGATTGGGAGATCACAAATGTCTGATAGATGAATGCCTATTCCAATATGAATAGCAAAATATTTCAAGGGGGTAGAGATGGAAGCAAAAAGCCAGAGCAACAACTTGAATCTCATGAGAAAAAAATTTGCATAAACTTTCACTCCAAATAACTTATTCTTTCTTTCAGTTACAGAGTATTTCTATTCAAACACAGAGGAAAGCAAGAAAATAATGTCAGTGATGTAATAGATTCACTTATTTAATTCATATTGTATAATAGTGAACATCAGTTTTTTCACCTGTAAAAAAGAGTTTATAACTACCTTGCAGAGTAAATGTTAGGATTAAATAAGAGTTACATACAGTAAGTGCTCAAAAAAGTATAGTTGCTATAGTTAGTATCCTTACTATTATAAAGCAAATCACCAGTAACTTGCTTACTCTCCAAAGCAAACTGTTTCATCCATTGGATCTGCTTGAAGCAATACATGTACACTCCAAGTTATTTCCAATTTCCCAGAGAGAAATAATAAAATAAATGTTAAGTGGACATAAAAGATCTATACTTATTTGGTTTCTCAGCTAGCTCTCCCTAATAAACTGCATGACTCTGACTCAGAAAGACCATAGCTTTTGCCAAAATAGGGAGAGACATATTCAAGGGAAAACAGGGTATCTAAGTTGGACAGAGAGGAGATCTAAGTTGGACAAACTTGGGTCCAAGTTCAACATGTTGTCCAAGTTTTTAGATGGCATGCTCTGGCCTTCTGAGCTAGAAACTAGTAAATAAGCTGGTGAGCTTTTAGGTAGGAAAATGTATTAATTTCATTTGATTATTTAACTTTGGTTAATAGTATCCCACAACTACTACATTTGGCAATTGGGAAGTCAAAGGCTGTGGAAAAACACAGTGATAATTTATGCATTTGTTAAGAAGTTAAGATCTACGTTATGGTTACATAAGTGAGGCCATTTTTAAATATTTTTTGACTCATCCTCTATGTGCCCTATATCACATTAAAAAAAAAAAAAATTGTGGTCTGAACACTCTGGTAGCGGGAAGAGAAAGGGGACAGTTTAAATTTAGTGGGTTTAGAAATAAGCAAGAGACAGAAAATGAATTTAAGATTTTTCAAGTGGAATGTCAAATACAGCACATAGTTCTCAAAAGAGAATGTTTACTGCAATATTTAGCAATATAAAATCAAAATTAAATTACTGAAATAATAGTCTGCTCAGTAAAGGAGAGAGGCCACTCTGAAAAGTAAAGGGGGTAAAGGAGACCTCAATTATATGAAGAACTTTGGAATCAAAGGTAGAATCAAATATAAATTGTCCTATTAACACTCAATCCTCTATGGATACTCCATTCCTTCTATTGAACTTATAATTGCTATACATGTGACTTCATGGAATGTTAGGTGCAGGACAGCAATATCATCATTAAAAAATGGAAACAAAAATGCTCAATAATGTTATTCTACACTGATAAACTTTATATTTTAATAGAAATTATTACGTGGACTAAATCATACTGGAAGTCAATTTATGATTTACAGTGCCTAACAAATGAAATGGTAAAATTATTTTTGAATGGATATTTGTTATTACTGTGTTGAATATTAACCGCAAGTTAAAAAAGCATTCTTTCTAGAAATGTTGACTGATGACAATAGATAAGTGGACAGAAACCACAGCTAAAGTACAAAAAGATATGTTGCTATTCTATGTCCAATTTACACACAAATAAAAATACTTTGGCTCCCAGTCTACATTATTACAGAAGACTTTACTCTTCAAGTTTACACATTCCAATCAATTCCATGATTTTCTTTTTTTAAAAAAACATGGTAAGATTTCACCTGTAAACACAGTGGGATTGATTATACAAGAAACTGCATGGAGAAGCAAAATGCCAAAATATATTCTAGGCTTCACTACACACCTCTTGCAATATTGAACACTTTCTAGTAGTAGGTCTACATTCTCAGCCACGAATATGGAGATACCAGAGATTATTTTCATTGGGGAAAACAGTGTTCCCTGTTCGTCCCTCTGACTCTTCCAGTAGACTTATTAATGCAACAAGTCACAGTGGGAACAATTTGAAGACAAAACCTACCTAGAAAAACACTCATCACTAAATATAGTTATTTATTGAAAACTAAATTATGTTTTCTTTAAGCCTATAAGTTTAATGTGCTAATTATATAAACCATAAAAGACAAAAGGAAGAGAAGAAAATCAGGTAAAATCAGCACCAAATTCATGAAGTTAGTGAACTCTAATCTAATGAGGTAAATTAACCAGCCACATGATCTCCATCACCTACTGTCCAATTTCCTGACACATCAGTCATGGAAAATGTGGACATACACCTCCCGGTGACAGTTAGAGCATCTGGCCACTGCAGAATTATCCAGAGATGGTGTGAGCCCAAATGCAGGAATACATAAGAAGCCATCTTGTAGATAAAATTATATTTCAATGCAGCTGGCACTTCCCTCTCCATACCACACTACATCACAGCACACTGCACTACAGACACACATATATGCACACCAAGAAAAAAACATCCTAAACAACATTCTGGGAGACCACTTTTCCCTAATACTGAAGCTTAGGCTGTTTCCTCAAAATCTTGTTCTACATCATCAGACTGAAACTCTTGCTGGGAAGGATGAAGATAATGGCAACTCCAACTGAGAGGCCATTCACACTACTCATAATTATAGAACAGGATCGCAGTAGTTAGAAAATGGGTGGGGGACCGGGGAGTAAAAGAGGAAACCATTCAATCACAAAACCCATTTCTTGCCAAGACTGAATACTAGGTCTTAACAGAAGTTCAAATACCTATATTTATCTATCACTTTAGTGAGAGCTGATTTGACAACTCATTTCATTAATTTAATTTAAAAGAGCCGATCCCAAGTAAATAATTATTTAACTAAGGTTTTAAAACTAATCACTATAGTTTTCTTTAAAATCAAATTCCCTATAATAATTTCACAGTATGAAATGGTATCAATTAACAAAGCTTGGTTATACTTGTCTCTTAAGATGCAAGGAAAATTCTAACTAAATAACCTTGTATTACTGCTTCACCTAGAAACCATCAGCATTGTTTTTGCTCCTTCAAGTAAACATTTTGGACTAACAGAATAGAAATTATAAACTATTTGTAGTCAGTCACATTCTTGGAGTTCATCAAAGAAAATCCTGTCCCCACTCAAACAAAATCCATCTATTAGAATCAGAGGTGAAATTTCCCTTCAGGTACTCAAAACTTCAGTATGTTCATATTAGCACTATAATTTTTTAAAATTGCGTTTTTAGTCGACTCATTTTATTTATCAAGAGTGCTAAAATTTAGTTGGAATAATTCAGTACTACGACAGAATTACTACTATTAAACTTTGTATATCAAAAAAGCAAAAATATTTCAAAATGAAAACCAGAAATAGAACTGATGCAAATCTCATTTTATATAAGCTAGTGATAGTAAACTAGTTTACAATGGGATGTTGTAATAACTGTTGCTAGACAGTTTTTATTACCAGGTGATGAGTCAAGACTCAACTGCCAAGAAACTAAAAACGAGAGAGATGAAGGTACCAGCTGTTGTCAAATTTTTATATTACAAGTTACCTAAGGACCTAAGGTTTCATTTTTGCAACATTTTGGCAAGCATATCCTGTCTCTCTTTAATTTCCATTGCAACTCACTGTGATAGGTTTATGTAACAAAGTGATGGAATGCTAACCCCTACAACAGAAAACAATGATTTTTACTCTTGTTAATAAAAACTAGGGTTTTAAAAAAAATTTTTTAGTAATTTATTTCACTGTCACTAATGGTCTTATGATAATAATCATAGTATATAATCTGACACAACTGCTCTTAGAGAAATTTCTAGCAAAGGACTGCAGCCTCTGTGGGAGGTAACTGTCGGAATTATCTTAAACCACTACCTGTCTTCCGCTACAATAGAAAAGGCCTTTAATCAAAATAATCCTTTTTCAAAAGAGCAACTTTTCTCCCTCTGCAATTCACTCATCTTAAAAGAGCACTATAGCTTTTGTGCATAACTTAATTCATTCTTCAAGACAAGTACAAAATTTGTCACTGACATTTAGCGCCAGCCGTAGGCAATGGATAAAATGAACTAGTTAGCAATTTAACCTGTAAAAAAACAGAGTGGGATGAACAATTTTCTACCATCAAAGCAAATGGCTAACATTTAGCAGGATTTTATTTTTATTTTTCAGCCCATCCCATCTTCAAGAAGAAAGAAGTCAGGCTAACATTTTTTCAGGGTCCTAAATCTTCCTCTCAGCCTATTCCTTTAATGGTTTCAAGTAAATGACTATCCAGAGGATAATTAGGCACTGTGCTGTCGCATCGTGTCAGGTCACAGCTGGATTTAGTCAGCATTAACCTTTGGGGAGAATTGGAATATCAGTATCATTTAAAATTAAAGACGTGTAAGCAGGCATTTCTGGAGATGTTAGAAAAGTAATTGTCTGTAAATTGTTTGACCTTGAGATTTAATTGCATGCACAACACACATTCTAGCAAGAGCCCTGGACTGTCTTCATTCTTTTACCTCCAAACCTCTCACTTCACAGGGCCCATTAGGCTACCTGTGGCTTTTTCAGTAAAATATTAAAGATTTTGGCCTTCAATTTAAAACAAAACCTTTGAAGCATTGCTCAGTATACTAAAAATTTAAAGCAAACATGCTTATCAATCAGAATACCAATTTTACTACATATTTTTAAAAGCATACATACTATAGTCATGTTTGAAAGCTAAGTTTAAATCTCATCCAGCCCCCTTCTTTTCTGCTAACAAGTTTGCATATTTTGCCTTATTCCCTTTTTCCCTAATGAGACAGCTTATGCTTTCAAAGTCCCTCAAGCTAGGCAAATCTCTCCACCGCTTCCACTGTTAATAATGAAACTTCGTAATTATACAAATCCAAGGTGGCCAATCAGCTTTCCAGGCTGAGCCTTCGGGTACCTCATAAATTATTCATGTGACACTCAGGCCTGTGAACTCACTTGCTTATATTAGAAGCCTAATTAATATTTAATCACACGTGCAGAGGGCACTTGGAGCTGCACTGTCCCTGAAAGAAGGGTAAATATAAATGTGTATATGCCTCAATGTAAATCTCATTCAGTAGAAAGAGGAAGTGTCGATGGACATGCAGAAGTGACCGTGAAACACACTAGGTATGATCTAGGCAGTATGATTCACCTCTATTGAGCCTACTACATACCAGGCACTGTGTAGGACCCTGAGAAGAGGAAGTCGCAATCCCATCCCCCACAGCTCCTACGAATCCTTTCTTTCCAATCAAGGGATTTCAAAATTTTGACAGGTAAATATTGTCTTTTCAAATTTTAAATAGAAAAAAAAAATTGAACATAGTTATCCATCAGTCTAGAAAGGGATAATATGCATCCATATTATCAAAGGATATTTGGCTTTGGATAGTTTTCATTTTGTTTCTTAAAAGGCAGCAATAGTGTTAAACAACATGCAGAATACCTCTGTAACCTTTTCTGGGATTTCACTGTATTTTTTCTCCAGGGGAATGAGTTAGAAAAGAGAGCCAAACATTATCTGGCTTGGCAGGCTTACAGATGACTACTGTTTAGTGGAATTATGCTATGTTGTACTATGAAAAATAAAATATGTTTTTTCAAGGGATGAGGTGAGAAAAAGACCGATAGCTAATCATGGTACATCAGAAGTCTGTGAGATGATGAAACAGACACTGAGAAAGAAGCATGAGCTGGGTCCACAGACCTAACCGTTGCATAGCACTGGCACTGCCACCCTGTGAGATCTCTACTCCCAGATTACATGGCCTTGAAAGTACAGTCAGTGCCATTGTTTCTAAAGGTCTCTTCTGTCTTTGATGACATCTCTGTTCTACCAGAAATGACTGTATATCTTTCCCCTGGAGCCACTATGCCACAATCTTCACTGTCTGCAACAGCACATTAAGAGTCAATAAATAAACAAAGTGTATAGTTCTTTGGGCAGTTATATTGTGTAGCCCCAACACTTCACAAAATGATTGTTCTGGGACCCATTAGTGGGTGTCACATGATGTGATGGTATTCCTTTAACCAAATGCAGAAATGGCAAAGAGTGACAGATGCAAAATGATATCACTGACAACCCTGTTATTTGTTTGTTTGTTTGTTTGTTTGTTTATTTATTAGAGAGACGGGATCTCACTCTGTCACCCAGGCTGGAGTGCAGTGGCACCATCATAGCTTACCATAGCCTCAAACCCCTGGCCTCAAGCAATCCTCTGCCTCAGTCTCTCAAACTGCTGGTATCACACACATAAGCCACCTCACCTAGCCCACCCTGTTATTTTATTTTACACCCTAAATTAGGATGTGCCCAAATGGGGTCTTGATAGCTCAGAGTTAACAGTTAGTAGAAATAATGGTTGCAAACACCTAATTAGGAATCCTACTAATATTGCTTCTTCCTAGCCAATACGAACACTTCTACAGATTTGAGGAACATCCATGATAAAATCCTGTTGCCTTTATCCTGGTTTATCTCAAATAACCTCACCTAATCTTCTGAGTTCCCAAGGGCACAACTGTTAAGGAACCTTTTATCTCAGGTTGCATAGGGTCCTGATTGACTCTAATTCTTTATCAATACATTGCTTTGGGAGTATGCAAGAAACTGTACATAGATATAAACCACATAGACCAATGAAGGGTATGCCTTAAACATGGGAAGACAAATAATGATTGGTCTATAATACAATGAAATTGAGTCCCTAAAATCTGAGTTCATATTTCAGCTCTTTTTATTGCTATGTGGCTTTTGAGAAGCTACACATTCTCCTCAAGTCTCAGTTTTGTCATCTATATATACAATGAGTTTGCTAATATATACATAAAAGATTAAGATAATGTACGTAAAGCATTCATTAAAGTTCCTGGCATGCAAAAGGCACTCAGACATGCTAGATAACATACACTTATCAGGACCCACAATTCCATCATTTGTCCATTCTTACAACAACCCTAATTGGAATATTATAAAAGATGACTAGAAACCATGGTACCTATTTATCATTAAGAGAATGGTGGATTATCTCTTGGGCTCTGTTTTCAGCAAGATTGCTAATGAGATCCATTGCTTTCCAAAGTTGCTCTGGATCAGGCTATTACCAGCAAACAAAGGGATGAGAGGGCATGGCCATAATATCCTGTGCTATTAGGAAATCATTTCATACCATCTGCAACCCCTGATTCTGTGCAAATTTTGTTCCTCAATAATTACAGCCTAACATTCAGTAGGAATTGTGACTCTGGGAAGTAAAGTTTGGATTAAGACAAATTACAGGGTGTGTTAGGCTACGACTTAGGGTTTTTTCTAGGGATTAGGAGAAATGAGAGAAATGGAGGTAAATTATACACAAATACACCTCCCGGCCCCTGGCTCTGTTTTTGGAAAAATCTTGAGAAATGCAAAGGTGTAGAATCTAGCAGTCTTAGATGTGCCACCAACTCTGGGATATGGATGTAACTGAAAGCCCAATTATATGATAGAGTTGAGGCAGTTCAAGCACTTTAATGCCACAGTGAGGGCTGCCTCTAAAAGGGGGAGGGCTTGAGCTTGCAGGTCAGGGGAGAGGTGGGAGGTGAGCACTGAGTAAAGTTTTCAAAGTTGAACGGACTCAACTTTGAAAAGCTACAGATGGTAGGGAGAACAGAAGCAGAGGACCTGAGGTTGGACTGTCCACAAAGGTACATTCTCATCAATTCAACAACAAAAAATATATATTTTTAAAAATATATACCCACAATTAGGCAGTCTTCTAATACATCCTTTCAGAGGTACCATATTTAGCAAATAAGCAAAATTATCCAAACTACCACTGTATGGCAGACTGGCATACAGTGGTCACATACTGGTTAGACACAACGCCTAAAATTCCCAATCAAAATTAAATTTTACTTCCAATGTTCACCCCTAACACTATTTTGGACTCTCTAACAACAGCCCATCTGACATCTTGCTGGCATTACATGTAATTGATATTCTATCTCCCATCTCATTCCATAACCCTGGATAGCATTTGTCAAAGGTTGGTCCAGGAACAACATGCACCAAAATCACCAGGGCTATCAGCCTGAAAGCTTACATAATTTGGTGAAGTCATTTTAGAGAAAAGAAAAGAATATTTGAATTAAAGTTAGATACAAATGTCACTATTTAGCATGATAAAATAAATCACAACAAATTATAGTTGTCCCCTCAGTATTTGTGGGAGATTGGTTCCAAGATATCCTGTGGATACGAAAATCCCCAGACGCTTAAGTCTTATAGAAAATGGTATGGTATTTACATACAACCTAAACATATCCTCCTCTAAGTCATCTCTAGATTACTTGTCATACTTATTACAATGTCTACATATCACTTCATCCTCATGGATTCAGCATAGTACTCCACAGACAACAAGTTCAAGATTTGATGTTTGGAACTTTGTGAAATGATTTTTTCCAAATTTTTCAGTCCATGGTTGGTTGAATCGCAGATGGGGAATGCACAGATACAGAGGGCCGACTGTACTGGAGACTTGGAAATTAAGGTCACTTTAGAAAATTTACAGTGCTTGCTTAGAAATGGTTCCTAGTGGAAACGTGGTTCTCCTCCCTTTCCTCATAAAACACTCTAGAATTCTCAGTGACTTCCAGAATTCACGCAGTTAGTGCAAGTGAAGGGCCCTGCCACTTAAGCCCAGTTACCGTCACAATAAATCTGCCTTTCCCTGAGATACTTGTTAAAACTGAAGATGCCTCGACTTTACCTCAATCACTAAATTAGAAGGTGTGCAGGTGGGCTCAGGAATCTCCATGACAGCACATGCAACTCTGAGGATCACTGCCCCAGATAATAATAAAGTACTTGAAGTCAAGAATCATCTTATTCACCTATGTCATTCCCTTTGCATATAGTAAGTTCCTAGCTCACAGCAAGTGCTCAACAAATATGCTAAATTCCGAAGTTATTTATGAATGTGTTTTACTACCCTACAATATATTTATTTGAATCACTTCAGCAGTTAGAAGCACGTCTCGAATGTATTGGGACCTCAGGAAACAGTGGAATAAACTGCAATAAAAGCATCTAATTTGGAAAACTGTGCCCACTTGTAGAAAAAACTGATGTATGTATTCATAAAAAGATATAATTTTTTTCAGAAAAAAAGAAAAATTTGCCATAGCATATACAGTGTTGAAAATCTCAAGCTCTATGTGGGTATATACACATCTTTTTACTCTCCCATATTTATCAACACTATCAATGACAACATTTAAGAGATTGTATGGGAAAACAAGGACCATGCACATTCAAGTGTCTGAAGCTTCCTGGGGTGTCCAGGAAGTAAGGCAATTGTGCAAAGAGAAAAGTGGGCTGTGAGTAACTCAGAGCCACAGCTCCTCTGCTCCTCCCAGTGATAACCATGTTGGAGTCAGCCCATTAGGGCCAGATTTTTCAAGAGAAGCTGGAAACCAAATCATTATAAGAAATCACTTAATTTTTAACTAATCTTGATAAGTAACACAAAATTTTAAAAGGCATTGAGTTGACTAAACAAAACATGTCTGCAGGCCATCAAAATAAAATATCTAACAGAAAGTATTCATAGATAACAATGAAGTTAGAAATAAATATCCATATTACAGCCTCTTACAGTGTGAAAGCCCCCTAACTAGACTATCACCTTATCAATAACACTTTTTATATATACATCTTTGAGCACAGTGCCTTCCAGAAATATTTGATTCACTGCCGAATCCTAAGTACCTAGTACTCTACCAGGTATGTTAAATAGGTATGGAATGAATGACTGGAGCAGGATTGACCTTATAGATGAAATTAAAAAACATAACTAGGTGAACAAAGCAAGCTGAAAAAATATTGACAGAGTGTTGTACTATTAATTCAAGTTTAAATATACATAACACAATAATACAGAAAGTTTACAGATTCACATATATGTAGAATAAAACATAAAGACAAACAGAAATGATGAACACAAATTTAGAATATTGGTTACCTCTCAAGAAAAGTGTATCAGGATTGTGAAAGCACAAGGAAAAGTGTATATCTGTAATTTTTCTCTCTTATGTTTGGGTGATTAACACATGTTGTTAATTATATCCTTCTTAATTTTCTACATTACTGAAATACTCCATAACAATTATTTAAATAAACTTTTTATTTTGGAATAACTTTAGATTTACAGGTTGCAAAATTAGTGCTTAGAGTTTCTGTTCCTTGACCCAGTTTCCCCCATCTTACATTTGTTAATATCTTACGTTAGTATGGTATAATACATTTGAGTCAAAATGGAGAAACTAACGTTAGTACATTACTACTAACCAAACACCAGACTGTTTGGCTTTCACCATTTTTTCCCATTAATGTCTTCTTTCTGTTTCAGGATCCAATCCAGAGTACCACATTGCATTTAGTTGTCAAGTCTCTCCAACCTGAGACAGTTTCTCAGTCTTTCCTTGTTTTTCATGACCTTGACAGTCTTAAGCAGTACTGGCCAAATATCCTGTAAATGTCCCCTGCCTGGGCCTTTTCTGCTATTTTTCTCATGATTAGATTGAGGTTATGGGCTTTTGAAAAGGAATCAACAGAGGTTAAGTGCCTTTTGTCATGTCACAACAAGGGTACATGTTCTCCACATGACAACATGGTTAATGATAACTTTCATCACTTGGTTAAGATAATGTTTTCCAGTATTCTCCATTGTAAAGTTACTGTTTTCCCTTTACTCACTCTATGCTGAGGAAATGATTCACTAAGTCTAGCTTACACTCAAGGGGAAAGAGTGGAGGGCAAGGGGAGTAGGGGGCAGAACTGAACTCCACCTCCTGTAGAAGGGAATATCTACACATATGTAATAATTTAATTGAAAAGAAAATTATTGAGTATAGCATAAAAAGAGAACAGGAGACTTAAGGATTGAGAATTATACTCCTAGGAAATGTCCTATGACCTGTGGAAACAACAGTATTTCCTATTTTAGGATAAATGCATATGCACATTCAAAATGTCAAAACAGTCTCTTCCATAACTTATTTCTTCCTTTAATCATTCAAAAAGTAATAAATTTTCAGGTAACTAGTCTCTAAGCCTAGATACTAATACTTGCTTTAAGAAACATGTAATAGTTCTATTTAAAGGAAAATTTCCCCCATAAGCTTTGGACTACCTATTGTATATAAGAGAATGGACTGGTACTGTGAAAATTTTCTTCTAAAATATGCACAATGTTTAGTTCCTGCCTACCAAGAAGGCTACAATCTGGCATAAAGGGAGAGGGCTTGGGTAATTTGAAGACAAGTGCCATACAACAATAGCCTACATCATACTGGGTTTATTGCCATAAAATAAATACTAATTCAGTGGTACATGGATTTTGAAGAGGAAAAAAATGAAATCCAACTGAGACGTATCTAGTGAGTCTGTGCTCCCTGTGTATCATCTCTAGAAAACTCTCATCTCTCTTCAGAGGCACAATATCTGAGATTTGGCGTCTTGATCAGTTTAAGTGTTAAGTTCCACAAAAGATAGCCATAAGAAGCAATACCAGCATTGCTATAAATATAACCAAAGCCAGAGCAGAGAAGGTAGAAAGTGGAATACGAAAAAATTACAAGAAAGAGAGAAAGACTAAAATTCTTCACTGTATCAGTCTACTGCTCAAATAACACTGGACTATCTCCTAGTTGTTAATATATCAATCCTCTGCTCAGCTCTGTGCCAATTTGTACTATCATACTTCTCCTGTCTCATTTCTCGCCAGTCTCAACATGGCCCAACTGCTTCTGTTATTTCAACAGCTTGTTCTACTCTGCTTTCTGCTCAGTTTCCAACATGGGTCCTCCACGCCTTGTATATTAGCCAGGACCCTTTCATTAGAAACAATTTATGCCTTTAATTTAAAAAAACTCAAGTTAAAAAAGGACAGGAGGGGTATTGGCTCACATAAGTAAAAATTTGGGGCAAGATCAGGACACTGTCTCTGGCCCTTGGCTCTGACTTTCTCTCTGGTTATTCTAACGGAGGATCTTCCCTCATATTGCTCCCTGGCTGCTCCAGGAACACATCATCACAGCCTAACAATCTCAGAAGAAAGCTCTTTTTCAATCAGAACTTCAAGATTGAGTCTAATTTGCTAACTGGCCAAGCCTAGATCACATGCTCACTCCTGATTTGGGGAAACGTAGGGTAGACAGCCATCATATTCAAATAATCAGGATAACAGATAAAAGAGTGTTGATTTCCCAGGGTAAGATAAACATTTTGTTATCATAAGACAGTAAATTGAGGGCCAGGCGTGACAGCTTACACCTGTAATCCCAGCACTTTGGGAGGCCGAGACGGGTATATCATTTGAGGTCAGGAGTTCGCCACCAGCCTGGCCAATAGGGTGAAACCCCTTCTCTACTAAAAATACAATATTAGCCAGGCACAATGGCGTATGCCTGTAATTCCAGCTACTTGGGAGCCTGAGGCAGGAGAATCTCTTGAACCGAAGAGGCGCCTGAATCTTAGCCAAGATTGCGTCATTGTACTCCAGCCTGGACAACAAGAGTAAAACTACATCTCAAAAAAAAAAAAAAGGGTAAAATGAGTATTCACTGGGCAAAAACAATTATGTCTACATGATCCTGTCTATGTCATTTCCCAAGTACAACTGACTTGTTTTTCTCATTTACCTCCTTGGACAACTCCCTGCTCTGTGCTGTTTCTTCATGTTGCTGTCTCATGAAATTTGTCAACTGATCTACCATTTTTTAAAGTTTTACTTACCCTTCAATAATCTGTTTACTCGTCACCTTTTTTGTTAAGGCTTCCATTAATGCACCACTCATGTAATTGCTCCATGATCCCATAACACACACTTGTTCTTCTATTTAGTATTTATTCCATTTCACCAAATATTAAGGCAATTTGTTTAATAGAAATTCTTTGAGAGTAGAAAGGGTGCCATATACATCTTGGCTTTACTTGTCTCCAAGCAAAGTGCCATATACAAAGGAATCATCTGATAAACATTTGCTGAATTAGAGATCATCCAAATCCTTTCTGCCACAAAACCCGTTCCTTATTAATTCTTTGTTATTTTGATAAGCCATTTGTTCTGAATTCCTCTCCATATTTATATGTACTTTGATGCCGTGAGCTCTGCCAGCCTCTAGATCTTACAGAATCTACCTGATCCTCATCAGTGGGGTCAGCTTTGTCCCAGTCCATAAGTCTATGCTAAATTGAAATGGAGGAATTTAAAGCATTTCAAACAAATATCGAAAATAATGTTAAACGTCTCCAGTTCCCCTTCTGTTCAAGCTTCTGCCTTAATGACTTATGTGATACACATTTCTACCAGAGCTAATTCCATATATGATCTATGGAACACAAGGTTTGCATGTGCTGTGGTTTGAATGCAACCCCCAAAAGTTCACGTGTTGGAAACTTGAGTTGCCATTATGACAGTGTTAAGAGGTGGGGCCTTTGGAAAGCAATTGGGCCATGAGGGCTCCATTCTCATGAACGGATTAATGCCATTATTGTAGGAGTAGTTTAGTTACCATAGGCGCTTGGCTCCCTTTTCTTCTCTGTCTCAGGCATGAGTTCCCGCCTTCTACCCTTCCACCATGGAATGACCCTCACCAAATATCAGTGTCATACTCTTGGACTTCTCAACTTATCTACCATACTCATGGTTCAGCCTCCAGCACCATGAGCTGAATAAATTCTTTTTCTTTATAAATCACCCAGTCTGTAGAATTCCATTACAGCAACAGAAAATAGACTAAGACAGCATATATAATAAGCATGCCAAAGCTTTAGAGCCAAAAGTTGTGTGACCTCAAGTAAATTACTTAATCTGAGACTTATTTGTTCATCTGTGAGAGGCATTTTTTATTTTTCTTGAGACAGGGTCTTACTCTGTCACCCAGGCTGGAGTGCAGTGGTACAATCATGGCTCACTGCAGCCTCGACCTCCTGAACTCAAGGATCCTTCTGCCTCAGCTCCTCATGTAGCTAGGACTACAGGCTGATCCCACCATGCCAGGTTAATTTTCTTTTTAGAGATGGGGGTCTCACTTTATTGCCCAAGCTGGTCTTGAACCTCTGGGCTCAACCAGTCCCCCTGCTTCAGCTTCCCAAAGTGCTGGGATTACAGGCTTGAGCCAATATGTCTGGCTTAGAAGGGGTTTTTTTAAATACTTAATTTCACTGAGATTTTAGAAGTATAAAATAAAATAACAAATATAAAGAGTCAGGGATAACATCTGATATATGAAAGATACTCAACAAGTGTTAATAGTCTGTGCTAAAGTCAATAGACCAGTTGACCTACCTTCCCTTTTCCGTCATAAAATCTTCCTATCAAAGATTTTTGCAGAGATATGCTCAACTGAGTGACCCAAAATCATATTAGATGACTGAAAATTTAATTGCTATAATCCAATAACTTTTTGGAAATCCCAGTTGAATGAGATTTTTTCTACAGAATCCAAGCCAAAGAAAAGTCTATGTCCTAAACTGATTGAACTTCTATCTTCCTTCATTATCCTAAAATCCTAACTAGTCATGTCCCCAGAATTATATAAATGGCCTCTCTTTATACTACAGCCTCAAATTATTTCACAATTGCTTTTTTATAAGACCTAGAGCTAGGGTTCATGTCTTATTTAGATCCATGTCTTGTTCAGTTCAAAAACAGAACTATGGGCTACAATCAATATTGAGTTCTATATCTAGGACCCATATGAATATGGCAAGTAAGGATCTCAGAGACTCCCCTAAATATCTTTGGGATAAATATTATGGTGTTAAGGAGTCACTTAGAGAAGGTAGAAAGCCATAAAATCATTATGTGATTACTGTTTTACTTTTCATGATAAAATACAGGAAATACAAAGAGCTATTATTGTCTATTACTCCCAGAAAAAGAATGAATCAGTACAATAAGAAAAGAGAATGTGACTTCTGAAAAGCCCCCTCTATGTAGAAATAATGGGTTTTTTAATGTTTTAATAGGAATTATGGAAATATGTATTATTTTGTATTCAAAATAAACAAATATAAATTAGCAATTGGATAACATTGCATGTCCATAATATGTGCCCTGAAAAAAAAATTTAACTGTTTAGAACAAATACGTTTGTTGAAGAGATGGCTACAGGCTGTGGATAAGACACATCTGCATCCAAATCTCTTCCAAGGCAAGCTGTGTCAGCTCCAGGGCCCAGGACTGTTTAGACTATCAAAGATACCGCCTTTAGTAGAGGATGCAAAGAACTGCATTGGCACTGCATTTGATGAGGGACTAAATTGAGAGTGAAAGCCTCTGAATGGTAATGGTATCTGCATAAAATGCTTACAGGAGAAAAAAAGAAGAGAGAGAGAGCATGAAGCCAGAGAGGGTTAGGCTAATATGCAGATGCTGACTGCTACATTTTTACAGCATTTGCCAATCCTTGGTGGCCTAGACCTTTGTTTCAGTGGGACATCATGGAAAAAGAAGACTCAGTCTAGGCCTCTTGCTTGGTGAGATGTCAGAGCAGAGATCCAAGAAAAATAATAAAACCAGGACCCTAGAAAAACGACACCCTGAAACATTAGCTAAATAAACCTTTGCCATAAAGGGAGACAGTAAGGAGGCTTTATCAAGAGATACACTGAAATATAAAATCATGGGAAAGCTGAAAATATAATGGAAAAATACTCTGAGTGTGTAGGAAGTAACCAGGATTTACTAGAAGGACTCATAGGACTCAGTATATAGCCATGCTTATGGCTAAGATTTATTACAGTGAAAAGATATGAAACAAAAGGAAATCAGTAAAGGGAAAACAGCAAAGGGAAAAAGCACATGGGCAAAGTCAAGAGAAAACCAAGCATAAGCTTGCAAGAGTTCTCGCCTAGCAGAATCACACAAAACACACTTAATTCCCATAGCAATGAATTGTGACAGCTCATGTGAAATGTCATCTACCAGGGAAGCTTATTTGAGACACGGTGCCTAGGGACTTAGCAGGGGCTGGTTATGATAAAGCTCCTCCATATTGTTCTACAGATTTACCGAAATTTCAATCAGAATATATACAGATTTTTTCACTAAATTTGAAAACAGTATTCCAAATGTATGCAGAATATCAAAAGGCCAATAACAGCCTAATTAAAAAAAAAAAAAAAAAACTGGCAAAGGCACATATAAGAATGTAACAAAAAGAAACATTAATGGCCAATAAGTATATAAAATTATTGAGAAAATATAAATTTAAATGATGAAATATCATTTATACCCACTTGATTGAGAAAAAGTAGTCTGACAATATCAGGATTTCTTGAGGTTGGGGATTGGCAGGTAATTTTATATGCTGCTGAAGGGCACAACTACTCTGGAAAATTATTTGTATTATTTGGTAAAATTGAAGATATATATTCCGTTTGATGCCAAATCCACTTCCAGTGAAATATTTTAACAATTTCATCTTGAAACATGCACATGACTTTCATAGCAGCACTGTTAATATATCTACATACATGCAAAAAATCTGTTGACAGTTAAATGTATGAATAATGAATTTGGTATATCCATGCAATGAAATACTACACAGCAGAGCAAATGAGCAAAGTACAGCTCTACATATAATGTTAAGTGAAAGAGCAATTCACATGAGAACACATACGTATAATTCCATTTATTTAGAACAAAACTAAAAGTTATATATACTTTAGAGGTGTCTATATGTGTGCTAAAACCATAAATAAAGGCAAAGGCATAATTAGTTACCTTGGGTTGTGGGCAGGAGGAGGAAGACAGCGGGATCATCATGTAGCAGGACTTCAAATTATGTGACACTCTAATGATCTGGGAGCAGGGAGGAAACTAGCATGGTGCTGTGGAGGAATAGCAAGAACAACAAAGTGTCTGGAAAATATGGCACCCAGCAAAGAGCAATGGGGAGTAAAGTCACAGAGTGCGGTGGGAGCATTGTCATGTGGAGCCCTGAAAACCAAGGAAAGGGATGGAATATATTTCTAGTATAAAGAGAAGCCTCTTTAAGGTTTTGAGTTGGTGTAGGACAATTTGATGTTTGTTTTTTAAACACTCACTCTGGCTATATGTGAAATACAACTGCTTAGGAGCAAGAGATGGACACCAGAGGCCAGTTAGGAGGCTGGTTCCGTATTATAGGCAGGAAACAAAGTGTCTTAGACAAGAGTGTTAGTGGAGGTAGTAAAAAGTGATCAAATTTGGGGATTCATTTGAGAGTAGAGAACTTGCTTATTATAAAATTTGTGCCAGAGTTGAAAACTCAGATCAGAGATGACCTTTGGGGTTTTGAGCAAAGCAATTGGATGAATGGAGATTCCATTTATTGATGTGGAGACCACTAGAGGAAGAGCAAATTTGGGGATGCGTGGGAATTGAGAATTCTGTTTAAGGAATGCTACCTGAGACACCCATTGAACATCCCAGTGGAGATGTTGTATAAGACGTTGGATATACCACTCTGAATTTGAGAGGAGAGGTCAGGACATATGCCACATTTCATTGATTCTATGACACACTCTTTTTCCCTATTTTAACATCTTTGAAAGAGGGACATGTCTTACAATCAATAATATCAACAAAGAGAAATGGCAACCTTTTTTTTCTCCTCAGTAGTATACAAAATAATGGTGCATCAGAAGTCAGTTTCAGAATCAGTATCTTAGTTTCTTTGGATTATAGAATATTTTAAAGATACCAGCATAAAGATGGCATTGAAGCTATGAAACTGTGAAATCACCTATTAAGTAAGTATAGGCAGAGAAAATAAAAGAGGAGAAGGATGAGGGAGTAGGGACAGAGCTCTGGGGCATTTAAAGGCCTGGAAAAAGAGGAGAGGCTGGCAAAGGAGAATAGAAAGGGTGGCAGAGAGTCAAGGAAAAAGGTAAGAGCCAGTGGTGTCCTGAAAATAAAGAAAATATTTCAGAAAGGAGGAAGGGTGTGTTCTGTTCTTTCAAATGTTACTGAAAAGATAAAAACTAATGAAGACTGAGAATGAAGAAGAAATAATGAGATTCTAGTTCTCAAGTGAAGAGTAGTTCAGAAGAATAGCAGGGACAATAGCCTGTTGCGGGGTATGTAAAAGAATACAAAGAAAAGCATTTAGAGCCAATGGTGTTCTAAAATCGTTTAGTACACTTACTGTCTTTTATTTTGTTATTCTAACTAGAATAGAAGCTTCCTCAAGGCAGGGATCTTTATTTTGTTTGTTTGTTTGTTTATATCCTAAGAACCTAAAATAACATTACATGCTCCATAAACATGTGCTGAATTGAACTCTTTCCAGGACTTTTGCTATAAAATAGAGCAGAGAAATGTAGCAATAGCTGAATTTGATAGTCTTTTACGTACAGAATGAGTGACATTCTGGTAGCCTTCTATCACAGAACAAAAACTGCAAATAAAAGGTATTATAGGGTAGATTTGAGCTCAAAACAAGCAAGAAGAAAAGAATAGAAACAATTTGATTCCTAAAATATCCCAAAACAGAGGCTGCCTTTTTCAGGGAGGTAATAAGTGTACTATCGGCCGGGCGCGGTGGCTCAAGCCTGTAATCCCAGCACTTTGGGAGGCCGAGACGGGCGGATCACGAGGTCAGGAGATCGAGACCATCCTGGCTAACACAGTGAAACCCCGTCTCTACTAAAAAATACAAAAAAAAAAAAAACTTAGCCGGGCGAGGTGGCAGGCGCCTGTAGTCCCAGCTACTCGGGAGGCTGAGGCCGGAGAATGGCGTGAACCCGGGAGGCGGAGCTTGCAGTGAGCTGAGATCCGGCCACTGCACTCCAGCCTGGGTGACAGAGCTAGACTCCGTCTCAAAAAAAAAAAATAAAAAAAGTAAGTGTACTATCACTGACCTGAACAAATAATAAGTTATATAAAACAGTACCAGGGAATGCTGACTTTTCAAATAGGATGAGGGAATTATAGGACAAAATGTTGAACTGAAGTACCTTTTAACTTTAAAAATTTTCTTTCTAGAGTCACAGCACTTTTAAATCACAAACTCATCTCATCCTCTCACCTGGGGCATTCTGAGCCATCATTCTCTGTTGGGGAATGCAAATGTATAAAATTAAAGTCAAATCAAAATATAATTTAAAAGGTAACTTTCACATGAAAATAATTTTATGCATTTAAACACCAATTTCATTTATTTATCATAATTGCATTATTGCGCTAACATACATAACTGAGAGTCATTTTTAAAAAGAATGCAAGGCAAAATTCTCTTATATTCAGAAAATTGTGCAATTATGTCTGCTTGTAATATCTCCCAATATTTATTACATGAGTCTCATAACTATTTCAAAGAAAAATCAACTGTATTACAAAAAACTTTTACTACGATTCCACTAGTTCATCGAGTAAGTGGTAAAATCCCCAAATGGAACTTCAGTACTAATCTATTTAGTCCTGACTCTGAAGCAGTCAGAATAATTTCAATGAACTATGAGTTAAATTTTGAGTGTTTGGTAATATCTCATAACTTTTACTTAAATATTATTAAATAACATTAATTCTCTAAGATACCATTTAAACAAAATGCAACTTTTCACATTATTAATGTAAAGCACAGTAAAAGTTATCGAATTGTCCTTGGATTCTGAAATATGTCCTATAGCGTGTTGTAGCCAATCTGTTCAGAAATCCTTCTGCTGATTTTTCTCTGCAGGCTGGCTGCAGAGCCAGGAATAGGTTAATGAAATGCATGCGAGGAATGAAAAAACAAATTATAAGTGGTAATTCAGCCACTAAACCTTCGCAAGGCTGGGGGGAAATAGGAAAATAAAGCTAATCTTATTTCATTTTATTTAACATACTCAAAATGTCACCTCATAAATCCTATTTTCTGTTTCCATAAAGAATCTGTGTTAGAACTATTGTTTATTAAAAGTTCTGCTGCCATATGGATAACTTAAAAAAAACTCCCTTCAACCCTGTACTATGTGCAAATATTCAGCAATTTTACATTCATGGTTTAAATTTTTAATTTAAATTCTCTTCATTTCCTCACAAATCATCTTGGTGCACTATGTAAAGAAACTATGTAAATATCAGGACCTTGAACTTTGGTACAAGAACTTCCCTCAAAATATATTTATATGAACCACAAACAATTCAGAAGATATTCCTACTGAAATCATGCTTCCAACTAACAGCATTTTGTTTTTTAGAATTTTTTTTGAAGGCTCAGAGACTGGCTTAGATTTTTAGCCTAGCAGATTAATAATGTACTATAAAATTTGAAAGTGCTATCATAAAATAAATTTGGAACTCCACATGCAAGTTCCTATATTAAAATACATTGGGATATATTAAGAAAATAAAGTATATCAGCCATATTCTAAATATACAAACAAGCATCATAGGGATACCTAACTAACAGCCATGCGACATCCAAATGAATACTAAAATATTGGATCCGTAAAGTTATGAAGAACTCTGCAGTATTCATGATTGTAAGACAGAATGTGCTGCCTTTTAATTAGACCAAAATAAGGCTCTTAAAAAAAGTTGAAATGATCAATACTAGTTCTACAGAAATATAATAGAGGTCTAAATCACTAAAAACAAATCATCATCTGAAATACAGCCAATACATTCTAATGTTTTTCTTTAAAAATATATTCTTCTCCTTCTTTTCTTCCTTCGTGAATTAATGAGTCAAACTCATGAAATCTCTACACAGTGACCCTTCATTTTTATCTTACATTTTAAGAAAATGAGAAAATTTTGATGTTACCACTATCTTTTCATCTGAACCTTTGCACAGGGCTATTATTCCATGACCTAATAGTGATAAGAGATTCTGCTTCTGTGCCTATTTAAAAGTTCAGATAGAATCAACTCAGAAAACGTACGTGAATTTCTTTAAAAATATACTAGCACTTTCAAATCTGCCTTCTAATATTTGCATTGTAAAGTGCAATCCCTTTAAGCACAACTTACAACAACAACAACAACAACAAACACAAGTTTTGAAAAATATTTTGGTTGTATCAGATTTCTTGAGAGTCTTCCACAGAAGGCTCCAAGTTCCTATCATAGAGTTTAAAGTATTTTCATCATGGGAACTTTAATGTTAACATCCTTAGAACTCAGTGAAAGACAATGACCATATTGTAAGAAAAAAAAATCCATTTCTCTTTATTTTTGCATTAAATCATTATTCTGCTTGAGGCTTAAGAGATTTATTTTTAAACTTCTGAATATAGAAGAATACTAGGTTTGCAGATCATTTTGGAAAAAATAATTTTAACACATCCTACATAAATGGCCTTTAAGAGAGTGAATTTAAATTTTCCTACTGTGCCGCTAAGCACCTTTGTATTAATAAGCAAAAGAAAAGAAACTGTCTACTACAGCAGTTGAAGTATCCTTTGGTTGCTCTATTGCAGTAAATGTGGAGCTATATAAAGGGCTACCAGGTTTTCAAAAACCTGTAACTCGAATTCTAAAGTGAGGCCAAAGATCACCTACCTCTACGTGTAAACCTAACTTAAATTCTAAGAAAAGGCTAAAGATCACTTCTACCTGTAATCATTTGAATCTGATTTCTCATTTGTACAAAAGAAAAAGGCTTTTTAAAATATTGCTGTTGAACGTATCATTTCAAAACAAGGTCATGCTACATCTGGGGAGCCAGGGAAGTAGAGGACGTGATGAAGAATGGAAAAAAAAAAAACAAAAACAAAAACAAAAAACTGGCTTTCCTGACTTTCTTAGCCCTGGTATTTGAGACTTGAGTTGAATAAATAACAATAGGGCAATTCTGTAGTCTTTGAGTACACTAAACTTTTTAACCCATGTTAAAAAAAAAAAAAAAGAAAAAAAGCCAAAAGTCAAGCTAAATTGTATTTCTACCCTTAAAATTGTCACAACAAATTTAAAGATATCAGCCTTTAAATCACATACAATTGACTACCTTTAATTATCCAAAAATGATGTGTGCTATTTTTTTTCATATATAAAACTCCCATTTTACCAGGAATATAGGCCAAATAGGTTTAATTATTGCTATGAGTAATGAAGGTGTTAGGATAAACACCTGATAAATAACAAATCAGTCTAAGTTTTGAGCACTTTAGTTAATTTGTTTTTTAATACAGATAATTGACTACAGAATTAAGCCACAAACTAAAAAATAGAAATCACCTATGTATTATCATTCACCTCACAGTTAGTCTTTGCTCTTCCTAATTTTTCTTTCTGCCAGTAATTCAAATCCATGAATCTCTAAGATAGTTAACCTTTAAGGGAAGGATTTTTGTCTTTGTCCAGAATTTTAACATAGCAAAAGAGAAAAATAGGACATGAAGTCACATGATCTGGGACCAAGTCTTGGCTAGGTAATAGAGGTAATCACTAAACTCTTAAAATTTTAAGCCTCTTCTCTGTAAAATGGGCCTAGCACCACCCAGCTCCCAGCATGATCATGAAGGTTAAATGAGATAATGTGCTGTTGGGCAAATAATTGGCAATAAATATCTTTTTACTTCCTTTAAAATATGAATATAATTTTCTAATAGAAGTTTGCTTTTCTTTTAGTGCTGGTTTTAATTTTTTCAACTTTTACTTTAGATTCAGGGAGCACATATGCAAGTTTGTTACCTGGTTTATTGCATGATGCTGAGTTGTTGTTTCAAACTGCATCTAAGAAAGAAGTAAAAGAACCTATATTTAAGTCACGTTAGAATTTATAACAAGTAAAATCAGCATCACGTACTTTAGAATCTGAGGGACAAGAAAATGGTTCATGTTATCTTTCAGGATAAAAGATGCACTTGGATGGTCTAAGGGATTGAGGTCCTATTTTTCCCAGCTTTCTCACCTTTCACATTTCTTAATTTTATCCTAATGTCCTATTATCATATTTTCTAGATCTCATTCACATGCTTTCTATAAGTCATTACTCCTGAAAACAAATGAGAATTTGTTTCCAAATTGAGTGAAGTAGTCCAAATCTAAATACAACTGATGACTGGACTTTCAACCATATTTATTTCTTAATTATTTTAAAGTAAGTTATAGATAAAGTATTAATGATGTATTCAAAAAACTTTTATAAAATCTATTTATAAGTCTAAAATTATTATACTTAAAATATAGATATGTTTTTCCTCTTTTAGTCAGTTATAGTGTATTTTAAATATTCATTTCAGAAATACAAGAATGCCAAAATTAAAATAAACTAGTTAACATTATCATATATATATATATATATAAATATTCAGCTATATAACCTGAGTATGTGAGTATTTCTTTTAGGAAGCCTTTAGCTTCAAGGCATTCCTTTTAAACTCTTTCTAAAATATTTCCGTAATTATGTTCCCACAATGTGTCACAAGAAAAATATGAATTACCATGATCTAAAATGATCATGACATCAAGTTTGAAAAACTTTTTACCACTTATGTTGTTAATCATTAAAAGAAATTATAGGCAGTTTAATTTCCAATGATTAATGAAACCACTTATACAATTTTTTTCACATTTTGGTATCAAAAACCTTTATTAAAACACTATTTTGAAAATGTATTTTCTCAGTGGCTTGTACATCATATCTTAGAATGATTTTCTTTCATTTCTTAGAACTCTATTTTTGCAAAGAAGATGTAAAGCTTCTTCCCAAAATTAATTATTTTAATTAAAAATAAAAAGTATTAGTCTTAAAGGCATCTGTGACATAAGCCATTCAGAATCTTTAATATACACAGGTCATATTAATATTCCAAATATATGCTGTATCATAGTCTTCCTACGTATGTTAGATCCTTGTAGTAAATAGGAAAAGGACAGATTCGATTTAAAACAAAATAAACCATCCTTGCTTTTTTCTTAAGAGGCAAACTATTTCTTTTTAACTAGAAAGTGTTTTATAATTATTCACTTGTTCACCATCTGTAATATAAAAAAGGAAACTGTGTAAATTTATTTTATTAGTTGATAAGTTAAAACATGTTGAAAGAGTACAAATTGTGGTGTTTTCATTAGAAAATATAAATAGAAATATTAAACTCCAAAATATTTTTATTATAGATTGTTTTTAAATGTCTGCTTTCTCTATGAATTTAAAATGATTGACATGAGCACAATATTAAGTAAAAAATAAAACAGTTTTCCTGCCTGAAAGACTCCTGAATAAAGAGAAAATTATTTTTGGATTTCCCTTTTGATCAGATATGAAATATTCTGAAACGCCACCTCTATAATTTGATAAAAAGCTTGATATCTCCAAATGAAAATAGGACTCAGCACTTTCATTTTTCTGTCTCTAAAGGAACCTGGGTAAACTGATTTTTTTTTTAAATGAAAATCTCAGGCATAAAGGTGGCAGTAATGAAGCAAGCTTAAATATGTGCTGACCTTTGAAATGAACTGCAATCCGCGTTGTTTGGCCAAGGATCTGACTGTGTTACTGTCTCCATCTATTTCTAGCATGAAAGATGTGGGGGTTGGAGCTGCTCTGCTCTCTGGTGGATGTTGACAGCATGGCTGCAAACACAGCAGCACCGAAAGAGACAGCTACATACCAGGGATCGAAAAATTAACCACACAGCTGTCACAGACAGAAGTACAGCACAGATATGTTCTCAAAACCTTGATAGCAAAACAAATGATAAATATGTTTCAGTTTTCTAAATGCAGTATATTTTGTGTTAAGAGGAGCATTGCTGTTAGGAAGAGGTAAATTGGCAATATATAAAAGTATTAAGTGATTTGATAAATCATTAAAAGTTTCGCTAGTTTTCTTAGGGAGTGTACACATAGAAAAGTAGAGAGCCTCAAGAATCACACTTTTTGAATTAAATACATAGTAAAATTTTAAATAATTGTCAGTGTTCCTGGAGTAACATTTTCTCATTATGATTTATTATTATTATTATTATTATTTTGCTTAGGATAAACATTTCATAGATAACTAGTTTATGCAATATTGAAGGACATGTCTCTTTTAAATAATTCCTAGGGATTCTCAGAAGCTTCAAAGTACGGCCTAGCACAATCTCCTTTAGTTGTGGACTATCTAAAAGTCTATTCCTCAGTTTTATCAGCTATTAGTGGACTGCCTCTACAAACCTCACTTTTTAAAAAATGAAAAATGCATATAAAACATGCTGAAAAACACTAAAGCTACCACAGTTTGCAATATCACAATTAAGTGAAGTCTATATCTTCAGTATAATCTATAAGCACTTATAAGTGAAAATGGATTTCCTCATAGAAAAATTTAATACATATCTCCTTGTTCTAGTTTACCATAAATGTAGTCATCAACTCAACAGCCACTGACTAAAATCTCACATTGTGTTCAGCAACAAGGTGTATTAAGTGGCAGGAGATATGGTCCTTAGAGTTGATGATTTTGCAGTCTTCGAAGAGTGGTATGTATGTAAAAAATGTTAAACGACATAAGTCAATAGTCAGTGAAGCACTTGAGCATGTGGTATAGTTGCATTTGATATGACAGAATCAAATTCTGATATTGGAATGATCCTGAATTACCATTTCTCACTGTGTTTTACATTCATTTGGATCACCTATTCCAGTCTCTTAACAACAACAAAAACAAAATACAGAACTTGAAAATAATATTTTCTTGCGGCAGGAATATAAAACTCAAGAATGTTGAAAGGAATGCTTCTTAAAATTAGCTATACTAAAGGAAAATTATATATGTGTGTATATATAGGCATATACATATTCCAAATCCCTGAACTAGCAATTTTTAACCTCAATAGAAAGGACTATTTCTATTCAGTAGTAAGCAGAGATTTTGATTGAGTTATGCCTCCTAGAGGAAAAAATTATGAGAAATCTGGATATAAAATATTGATTTCTTTATGGCCTGGAAAAAAAATGTATTTAAGGGAATTTTAAGGTATATATGAGTTAAAAACTATTTATAATATTTCCTCTCTCATTCAGCAAATTTTGGATTTCCAATGTATATCCCAGAAGTCACATTCTGTAAATGAGTAAATAATATAGGCGCAACTTTTTTAAGAAGTGCCTTGTTGTACCTAAGTGCACTGCAGGACATCTGGCACATTTCATTCTGAAATGATGTTTATCCACAGAAATGCCATCAGTGGAAGATGTATTGAAAAGCTGAAGGTCTATTAAGGGAGTATGGGACAGCTGCATACATTCTGTAATCTGTATAAGGCCATGGAAATGACACAGCAATACCCCATCTGTGGCTTTGGTTTACAGAGCTTTGAATAAAAATTCAAGATCAAACTTCACTGGTTACAGAAAAAGAAGAATGCTAAAAGAAAGCTGGCATTAATGGGCTCAAATATAAAGGTCTGTTACTGTTACCTTTCTCAATATAAAATATTTTATGGAATTTCTACACCTTCAATAAATACTAATACTATATATTCACCCCTTAACGTTATTTGAAAAACTGCTTGTGGAGAACTACAGTTTGCACTTTTATAATTTAGGCCATTTGTGAACAGGCTTAAAACTCACAGAAGTGCTAGGACGGAGTAGGGCAGATGTTCAAACTTCCCTATTTGGGCCTGCCAAGTCCTTCATTCTGGACCTACAATACCCCAGCCAATTCAAAACTCAATGTCTCTTAATAGAGATTACTAATCAAGCTGATTTATGTGGTAGTTTAGGAGGTGGGGTCATTCTTTTTTTAGTGGTGTTGTTTTTAAAGAAAGTTTAATGCTCACAAAAGCCTCAGATTGACAGCTCCACAAAATGGAAATTCACAGAACAGAAGTATCACATGCTAGGGGGATACAGCCGCCCCTTATGCTAACCTGCCAATTCACAATTTCAACCTGCAAGGATCTGCCACCGAATTCAAGAGATTAATTCAGTCCCTGTGCCCGTTCAATCCTTTGCCAATAAGGAGGCCAATTAGTTTCAACTACACTGGTTAGTTTACTTCTGCCTTTATTTTTTTCTAACGGGGGCATTTTCTCTCCATCATTTGGATGATTTTGACCCCCAATTCATTTCGGGTTACTATGAAATGGCTGTCAATCACTTGAAACCACAGCCTAATGTGAACCAAGGCCTGAGGTGAAAAGTTCAGTCATTAGCTATTGAAACCATCCAGCTGCCTACTGTGGTGAGTTTCATACAGCTCATAGGAAAACAACAATGAAATGCATAATATTAATAAGTTCAAAGTCATATTGTGAATCTCTATTTAAAAATGACAGAGTCAACTAATTAACATGTTCAGCTGGCCTCAGTTAACTTCTAGTCTAAAAATATCAATTGCAAGCTTTCATTAATTCATATATATATTTCTTTTATGCATTCATAAAATAAATTTATCTCAGAAAAGTTATATTTCTGTCAAGAATTAAAATATGCACCATATTGAAATGTGACTTAAATTTCACTTTAGCCTTATAGTCCTAGAAAATAAATTCTCAGTAATGCTGTAAAAGTGCAATGTTACCAAAAAAAGGTAAAGATACTTCTGAGATTTTTTAAAATTTAGCAAATGAAAATATTCTATGCAAATATGGTGCTACTAACACCTGAACTCCAAAGAATAGGAGAGAGATGAAAGAATAAACAAATAAATTGAAGAATAATCTATTATTAGTAGGGTATAAATGTGTAGGGTTTTTATCCAAAAGCAGAAATAGGTGAAATAACATTTTAATTCTTAACAAACATTTATTTCTGAAAAAGTGCTAACAGAATGGGTTTTAATATTAGGAAGGAGAACAAAGAGCCTGAGGCATCTGAGGGAAGAGGGTGCGCATGATGAAGGAGGAAGAATCGCAGATGAGAGATTGATCCTGAAGGCTTCTGTTAACATTGCCTTCGTGAATAAAGCATCTACTATGCCCCCAAGTCTTCCACTTGGCACAAGGCTAATGGGGCTTGCATATGCCAAAATAAACAATAGGTCTATAAACAACATGCTGGCAATGCTAGACAAAAATCGAGGCTGTGATTTTGGTAAATATATTTCTAAGCTATCCGTATTTATCTCCACTAAATTCAGAAACTTACAAGTTATTTTTTTCTCCCTGAACTGCACATTCAGGAATTCACAATAGTACAAGTTCTCTAGTCTACCCCTAGAGGGCAATAGAGAAGGCAAGAACATTGTGGTTTGTAGTCCAAAAAGGTGGAGAGTGGGTAGGCGGCAGAAATAAAAAAATTTTAAAAAGCAAGCAAATTTATCAGTACAGCATTTCCAAGGACTGATAGCCAATTTTACCTCTGTAAATCCTCAAAAAGTACTTACTGTTTTCATAAACCAAAAAGATTAATCCTATTTCTGCAACAATCTACTATAAATATCATTATCAATGCTTAGAACAATATCTAGAAAGTGTAGCTTAAAGAGAAGGAATGCCAACCAAAACCACTCAAAGAAAACCAAAAACTTTGAGTTAATGTGAATAACATTGTTTTTAAAACTTATTCAAAACTTTGTAGTGTCCATATTTATACAAACACCTCTAAACTTAAAATAACCATTAACAATCACTGGCAATGTAAATACATGAATAATAAATCTGCTTTTATTTCCATTTGCATATTTATATGACATTTACATATGTATGAAGATCTTTTAACTGTTTGTTTTGACTAATTTTAGAAATCAAAAAACACTTGCCAAAATAATACAGAGTTCCATATACTCCAACTCAGTTTCCCCTAGTGTTAGCATTTTGTACTCAGACATAGTTATCAAAAGCAGGACACTGATTTTTGTACGATAATATCAACTAAACTATCAACTTCATTCAAATTTCTCCAATTTTTCCACTAATGTCCTTTTTCTGTTTTAGACACCGCATTGCATTTCTTTGTTATTTTTCCTTAGGCTCTTCTAATCTATAATTGTTCCTCAGTCTTTCCTTATCTTTCATGACCTAGAAACTTTTTAAGTTGTGAGTTTTGGCAAGAATACCACAGAAGAGCTATTGTATTCTGTTCAGAACATCATTTCAAGGGATCCATGTTGTCAACATGTGTTACAACTAATGTTAATGTTGATCGCTTGATTAAGACAGATTTCTGACATTTTTAAAGCTAGAAACTTAATTATATTATTTTAATACCAAAATTCACAGCCTTTTCAATGTACTTAATAACAAAAGCTTCCATCCTACCAAAGTAGAATAGCCAAGCTAGTGACTCAATAATATTCCTTGAAGAATAATATATGCTATTAGTATAAACTAGTCCTTGAAGAATAGTATAAGCACTATGCTTGGTGGGCTCCTTAAGTGGAAAACAAGAGATGTTGCTTAAGTAAATATTATTGTTTTTGTCCCTTTTTGTAAGACCCAAAGGCACTTCTTCAATATAAGAACATATATCCCCTCATATCATTGCCAAATTTGCATTATATCTATCACTCTACTCATGGTGACTTTTTGCCTGCTTGCTCTTCCAAACCAGCTCAAAACAGTTCAGAACCACAGGATGGAGAAAAGAGAGCTTCATATCATATTTTCTAGTGTCCTTTTGTGTGGCATAGTCGCAGCAGAATGATCCCAGGTGAAGGGAACAGTTCAGTGGGAAATATCACTAATACAAGAGGGTCTCCAACTAAAACTACAATAGTGGATTGGTCTAGAAACCCTAAAACAACCCTCAGAGATATAAAGTGAGTATGAGACATCAGTTCTGGAGATCTGGAAAATCTCTGAGGAAATGCCTAATGGATCATTCAGGCTATGTCAACAACCACTGCAGTCTCTTGGCCTCCAGGGTGATTCCAGTGGAATCACTGTCTCCTATGCTCTTTGTTGTTCAATTCTAATGTGATGTCCACTAGGAAGCATGCCCTGACCTCCTACCACCTACATCAGAGAAAAGCAATAGCCCCTCTTATTATATAATGTGCAGTTTCATATTACTTTACCCCCTTTCACCATTCTGGCACTTATTTCTTAACATCCTTTTTCCCGACTATGCTGAGAGTCTTTAAGGATATGAATATGAAACATATTTGTTTCCCCAGTGCCACCAAGCAATGTGCGTGATACCTGTCGATACTCAACAAATGTTTGCCATGGCATATATCTAGCTGTTCTTTGGTTACACAGGGTTCAATCAATTTGGGATACTATGGAAGATTCTTTTAGCCCTTGTGAATAGGATAATATTGAAAGAAAATCCTATTGAAAGAGGCAAATCATCTGAGGCTCCTAAAAGTAAAGAAGAATAATTTTTCACACATTATTTCTTTTAGATTTTTTCCCTTAAGTGTAATTTTAAAGTTCCACAGAAGCATAGCAGGCCTTGTTCCACTTGAGGCTCAATAGAAAATTGAGAATAGAAAGGATAAAATGCAGTACTGATTTGCTTTAGCCGCCAATTACAGAGGTTAAAGAAAAATATGTCTTTGGTCAGGTGCAGTTGCTCACACCTGTAATCCCAGCATTTTGGAAGGCCAAAGTGGTAGTATTGCTTGAGTTCAGGAGTTTGAGACCAGCCTGGCCAACATAGTGAGACCCTGTCTCTACAAAAAATTTAACAAAAATTAGCCAGGTTTGGTGGCATGCACCTGCAATCCTAGCTATTCAAGAGGCAAAGGCAAGAGGATCCCTTGAGCCCAAGAGTTCAAGGTTACAGTGTACTATGATCATGCCACAGGAATCCATCCTGGGCAACAGAGTGAGACCCTGTCTCAGAGAGATAGAGAGGGAGAGACAGACAGCACATGCATGCACGCGCACAAGAGAGGGAGAGAGAGAGAGAGAGAGAGAAAGAGGATGTCTTCTTTCTCTTAAGTATAGCATGGATTGGCCACTACCTAAAAGACATAGACACTGTCTCTCTGATATACTCCGAATGCTATGATTAAAGGGTAGTGGAGAGGGAATAAGGAACCCATAGAGCCTCTGCTTAGAAGAAAGGAGATAGCAAGAGCAGAAATCATAGCAAGAAGAAAGAGAAGTATCTTGGAAGGACCTTGCAATTGAACCTGCAGGGTAAGATTCTAGGACACTTACTTTAACTCAATTCAATGTTCATTTATAGCTATTATCATCTTGAAATCAGGAGTCCAGCTGGGAGAGAGCTATAGTTATTACTAAGAAATTAATTGAAAATGATTTTTATTTTAGGACATTTTGTGTGCTTTGTTGTGTTTTAGGATGCAAGAGGAGGGATTATTGAAATACAAAATTCACGCAAGTCCCATCTGTCCTTGAATTCAAATAACACTATCTCAAAATTTTAACCGAGATGTGACTGAGAGGCTATTATGTACCAGTCACTGTGCTTCATGCTGGAAATAAAAGGACAGTAACACAGCCTCTACATTCCAGAGTACTCACGAATCTCACTAAAGCAGCGAACTTCTCCTCTTATACAATGAGCCAGAACTATAGAATACAAACATAAACAGAGGATATGAGAAAACAGAAGCAGGAATAACTAACTTAAATAAATAAATCCAAGAACTAGAAGTCACTAATGAAGTGATAGAAAAATTATACAGAATAACAAGGGGATAGAGAAAAATCCCACTTATTTCAAGAGCCTTACACTAACAGAACTCTATAAACCTATTATTTTTAGCAGTTTAATCTATAGATTTCCAAAAGCAGTCTATATCAAGAATCTGAAATATATAACTTTAAGGGAAGGAAAAGCAAGAAAGAGGGAATAATAAAGGTTATGTTAGCCCTCCATTAAAATATACAACTGTCCCACATTTGTAATTTTAGACCAAAAAGTTTCAAGACAGAGATCTAGTGTCATGTGTGTTAACTCTTCTGAAAGGCTGGCTTCATAACTCTTGACACACAGAGACAACTCACATTATTGTTGGGATAAATACTGTTCAGATACCTGAAGAAATTTCAGACTCAATTTGGATGGGCTGTCATTTGTCCTTTGTTTACCACGACTAAAACTACACTTACCCTGAGAGGTATGTCATTAAACTATCTGTAGCAAGTTTTTTTTTTTTTTCTCTCACTTATTTTTGGACTGAACTGCTTAATATTTTCTCCTCCAGAGAATAAGAAATAGTGCAGGATTTTGAGTTGACAGCAAGCCTCAGTGACACCAGTGGCCACAGAAAGCCATGTTTTATGGTTACTACTCTTTACAGTATTGGATTTTTGTTGAATCAGCTTTTGCATTTCAGATTCTAAAAACTAAAGTATGTATCATATAATAAATTAGCAACCTACCAAAATTACTACTTAATACAGATCATAGTTGCTTTTGAATTTTGCTAGTCAGGAAAATTTTTAAAATTTGCATTCATCTTTAAAGACTAACACAGAGCGAAAGGTAGATAATTCATAAATTCAAGCTCACAATTCTACGTTAGAGTCTTCCCAAACCAGTGTTCTGAGTCATTTAAGCAATGAAAAATATTCATTTCTGCATTTGAAAAATTAAACATTTAATTAACTACATTTATTTAAAGTCACCAAAAGTCTCATCTTGTCATGTCTAATAAACATATATGGCAGCATATTGGCAGCTCAGAATATTATATGTGCGTAAAATCAGTTTCAATGAATAATATGTAGAAATATCTCAAGGAAGAAAATACATGAATCTTTGTACAAAACAGTTTTAAGTAATAACTTAATGAAGAATCAAAGGCTATCCTATAAAACAAATTAGAGTTCAATAAAATTTTATTTATAGTACCCTAATCTCCCCCAAATAGTGTCTTGTGAGAAAAAAAGAAACAAAAAAGGCAGAATACTGATCATTTTTGAAGCATAGAGCTCATTATGCTGTCTTCTCTTCGTGTGTGTGTGTGTGTGTGTGTATTTGAAATTTTTGATTATAAAGAGTTTAAAAATAAATAGAGTTTCAAATAGGTATATAGAACTTCAATTTCTGGCAAAATGCAGTAGATGTACTTTTTCCTATTCTTAGGTTATGTACAATTGAAAACTCTGGACATTCCTATACAATAAATATAAGACTGGAAAGCAAAGATAAAAGACTACTTGCAACCTCGAGACCTGAAGAATACCATGGTAGTAAGTTCCCTGGGTTTTTTTCTTGCCTTATACCAGAACTAAAGGTGAAGAAGCTGGAAACAAAAACTGAGACACAGACCAAAGCCCCAACAAAAGCTTTCTCTCTCTAGGAAAAGGATCAGGAAAAGGACAGCTTAGCCAGACAAAATGTTCAGATAATAACCATCCTACTATAGCCAAACACCACAGCAAAGACTGTGGCTCCAAGAACCAGGAAGATGTCACACTGAATGAGAAAAGATAATCAACAGATGTCAACACCGAAGTAACAGAAATATTAGATGATCTGACAAATACTTTAAAGTAGACTTAATAAAAAGTATTCAACAAGTTATTAAAATATGCTTGAAACAAATGAAAGCAATAGAAACCTTCGGCAAAAAAAAAAAAAAAAAAAAAAAAAAGGAGATGTAAAGAAGAACCAATAGAACATTTAGAACTCAAAAATACAATAACTGAAACAAAAAAGCTCAGTGGGTGGGTTCCACAACAGAATAAATGTAAGGAAGAAAGAAAAGATTCAATAAAGTAGAAGATGGAATAATAGAAATTTCCCAGTATAAATGTGATCACAATGGCAGAAATTGAAGTGATGCAGCCATAAGCCAAAGAAAGCTGACAGCTACCAGAAGCTAGAAAAGTCAAGAAACAGACCCTCCCATTACAGCCTCCACAGGGAGTGTTAATCTGTCAGTACCATTATTTCAGCCCAGTGAAACTGATTTTTTACTTCTTGCCTCCACAACTGTAAGAGAATAAATTTCTGTTGTTTGAAGCCACCAAATTTAAGATAATTTGATACAGCAGACTGGAATCTGCTACCATTAATGTGAGTAATGGGTGTTACCAGGTAGAAGAAAGAAAACTACAGGCCAATATCTTTTATGAACAAAATACTTATAAACCAAACCTAGCAACCTATGAAAAGAATTATACACCATATCTAAGTGGGTTTGAAAATATACAGAATGTGTTCTATAACCACAGTGGAACCAAACTAGAAATTGATAATAGAAACATAATGGAAAAAATCTACAAATATTTGAAACTAAACAACACACTCTAAATAATCCATGGTTCAAAGAGAAAATCTCAAAGGAAATTTTTTAATTTATTGACCTTAATGAAAATAAAAATACAACACATAAAAATTGCTTTAACTGTGTTGAGAGAAAAATTTGTAGCACTAAGTGCATAGATTAGGAAAGATGAAGTCTCAAGTCAATAGTCTAAGCTATCTCAAGAATCTAGAAAGAGAGAAGAAAATAAGCTCAAAGTAAGTAAAAGGAAGAAAATAATAAAAACAAGAGCAGAAATCAATGAAATTAAAAGCAAAGACAATAGAAAAAATCAAACAGCCGTTTCTCTGAAAAGAAAAACTGGCAATTCTTTAGCAAAACTAACAAAGGAAATAGAGAAAATATGTAAATTGTCAATATTAGGAATGAAATAAGGGCTATCACTATGGATTCTGTGGACATAAAAAGATAATAAGTAAATATTGCTAACAACTCTATAAATACAAACTTGACAAGTTAGACAAGATAAACCATTTCCTTAAAAAACATAAATTATCACAACTTGTCCAATAGGAAATAGGTAATTTTAATAGCCCTAAAACTATTAAGGAAATTTGATTCGCAATTTTAAAACACTCCAAAAAATTCTCCAGGATCCAATGGTTTTGCTGAAAATTTTACCAAAGGTTTAAAGAAGTAATACCAATGCTATATAATCTCTTCCAGAAAATAGAAGAGGTAACATGTCTGAATTCATTTCATGAAGCCAATATTAACCTATTAACAAACCAGAGAAAGACAATACAAAAAAACTATAGGTAATATTTCTCATGAATACAGATGTGAAAAAATCCTTAACACAATATTAGCAAATAGGATTCAGCAATATTTTTAAAATGTACACCATCATCAAGTGAGGTTTATTCTTAATATTGCTTTAGATAACATATTAAGAAAAATTACATGACCATATTAATTAATGCAGGAAAGGTATTTGACAAAATGCGTCACTTATTCGTGATTAAAACTCTCAGAAAATTAGGAATGGAAGGAAATTTCCTCAACTTGATAAAGAACATCTATAAAAAATGTTTTAATGAAAAACCTGTAGGTTAACATTATATTTAATGTTGATAGACTGTATGCTTTCCCTGCGATATCTGGAGCAAGGCAAGGATATCCACTCTCACCACTCTTATTCAACACATGCTACAAGTTATCTTCAGTACAATAAAGGAAGAAAAATAAATAAAGCTATGCAGATTAGTAAGGAAGAAAGAAAACTCTTCCTAACTGTAGATGACGCGATTTGTCTACATAGAAAATTCCAAGGCATCTACCAAAAAAACAGAAAAAATAGAATGAATAAGTGAACTAAGAAAGGTCAGAAGATATATGATAAACATGTAAAAATCAATTTTATTACTATATATTAGTACTGAACACATGGATAACAACATTTTTAAAAATAATGCCATTTATGTCAATGCCAAAAAAATGTAAATACCTAGGAGTATATTTAAAACATGTACAGGATGTGCATGTTCTAAATCTTGGCTGCATCAATATTACTATCCTGGTTGTGATATACAACTTTGGTTTTGCAATATGTCACCACTGGGGAAAACTGGGTAAGATGTACATATAAACTCTCTGTATTATTTCTTACAGCTGTATGTGAATCTACAATTGTCTCATATTAAAAGGTTTAATTTGTAAATGTTGGTATGTAGAAAACTGGTGCTGCACATTTCTAGGCCGTCTTCCCTACACTCCCACTCATATTTCCAGATGAATAAAAACTTTAGTAACAGGAAAATCTGGGTTTGAGTCACGGTTTTGCCACTTACTTGTTTTAAGACTTGCCCTCATCTATAAAATAGGTACAGTGATAATAATAATAATGATAATGTCTGCCTAAGAGGGTTGTTTTTAGGATTAAATGAGATCAGCATGTAAAGTGCTTGATGGTAAACTTAAATGTAAAATTAAGAATATGCTTTGCACAGATTAAGCCTTCAATATGACAGCAATGATGATGTTAATTATAGTGACTATCACATTTTGATAGGAATTCTGTCCATCTTATCATACTGATCTATGCTCTTCAGACCATATTCTGCCTTCTACTTCATGACACTATTTGCTTCAAATCATTTTTCTGGTCCACCCAACAAGATATCCACAAAAATACATGCAAAACTCCTAAAGCATTTTTGCCTATCCTCCAGCCTGCTTTTATTCCTACATCCTCTATAGACATTAATATGCTTTTAGTTGCAAAATACAGAATTATTGCAAAGATTGTAAATGACAGCTGCAGGTTTAATCCAACTGGAAGATTTGTTTTGACTGAGTCATACAGGGTTGTTTTTCTGTTTCTAAATTATTTATTATCATTTGAAAATCTCTACCACTACCTAGTGACTTGCACATGTTCTCAACTCTAAATTACCTAACTGCTCCCTCTTTAATCACTTAAGTTTTCAACCAGCATAAACCTGTCATCTTGGACATCTTTATCAATAACTGTAACAAGCCAGTTACAGTTCCTTTCAATTTTCCACTCTGATTTTGGAGGATATATCCACTAACCTGGTTCAGACCCCAAGTATCTCCTACATGGGCCACTGCAAGTGGTTCTCCTTGTTTCCAGTCTAGCCACTTATTTAATTCATTCTCTATGCTGCCTCCAGAGAGATTTTCTTCAAAACTCATAAAAAATGTGGTATGGTATGCTGGTGAGAACAAAAAACTCTGAAACTAGACAGTCTGAGTTCTACTCTCACCTCTGCAACTTATTAGCTATGATTCTTGAACAACTTGTTAACCTCACTGCTTGTTTCCTCAGCTATAAACTGGAGATAATAATCAACAGTCTATGTACATCATGGGATTCTTATGAGTATTAATTAAGTGAGTTAAAATATGTAAAGCACTTAAAATAGTGTCTGACATATAGCAAGAGCTATATGTTAACTGTTACTATTATCATCTCTCTCCCTTTTTCTTAAAATTACTTCATGGCTTCCCACTCCCTGCTGACAGTTCTTGCCATTTATGATATGACCACAAACTGTGTTTCTACTCTAATTTTCCATTTCTAGCTACACTGAATTACTTGCCATTTCTCCAAAATAAATCACCACTGTTACACCTCCAGACTTTTATATTTATTTTTCTCTTACTATGAGAAACACCATTCCCCATTTCCTTGGCTTGGAAAATTCAAGCTTTCTGCTTTGGAATCCAGGTCAAAGACACCACCTCTGTGAAGTCTTCCCTCTCAACCACACATTTAAACAAAATTCCCTCCACTGCATTCCAAAGACACTCTTTATATATGCTATTAGAGTACTCATAATATATATCATGGTCATTTGGGTTTACATTCCAATTCTGTTCTAACAGAGTTTTTATCTGTCTGACCTTTCCCAAATAATTTGACTTCTCTGTGCTTCAGTTTTCTCACCTGAAAGTGGAGATTATGATAGCACCTATCTCAAATGTTTGTTGGGATTAAATAAAATAATATATGCAAAAGGCATGTCCAATATGTGAAACATAAAGCTTGGCACATATTTTTACTATCATCATCATTATTATGAGTGTAATATTCAAATGAATAAGTCTGGCACTGAACATTTTCTCGGCCCTCCTCTCTAAGCTCCCTCTGTTATTTCTAGAGAAGTGTAGGCTTTGGTAACGAGAAAGCCAAAAGAATCCAAAAAGAATCATATGTTCTTAAAAGAAGGGAACTTTTCTAAAGTATCTTTCAGCACAGGACCTGGAAGTAGTAGGAGAGCCCTTAAATCTTTGTTAAGTGAATAAGTATCCAGAGGAGAAAAGAAAATGAAGGCCATTGCTGTGTATATCCTATATATATGCCTATGTATATGCCCTAAATATTGTATACTTAAGCCAAAACAATGTTTTTCCACTTCCTTCCCTGGCATCTTCTCTGGTATCTTATTTTTGGAAACGACAGACAGTATTATAATATTTTTATATACAGGCAGTTATAAGCAAAGACTTTATCTACAAATGCATTGAGGTTTACACAATGACTCTATTACTTCCTAGCTGTATGAACATGGATAAGACACACAACTCTCTGCATCTCAGTTCCTTGATTGTTACATAGAATTAATAATGCCTATTCTCAGGCTTACTGTGAGGATTAGATGGGAAAGCATGATAGCACCATGTATAGAGTCTGGCATATAGTATGGGGTCAATAATTGACAGCTATTAAGAGATTATCTTCTTTTGTATCATTTTTAAGTTCTCTAACAGATTTGGATTCTACGATTCCTACTTTTTAAAGGTAAAGGATTCACGATCTCTTATAGGAGTCTTAAATATTCAGAGTTTAAATGCAGGCTGGTGAAAACACAGGCAGGAGAGCGGAGTGCCTACAGAAGGGCACTGGAGGCAGAAAGATATTGTGTGTTTAGGTATTTATGAACAATTTACTGTGCTAGAACAGCAAGCATAAGACAAGGATTGTGGAGATGGAAGGCTAGAAGTACAGACAAGGGCAGATAAGGAAATCCTTGGGTGCCATGTTAAAGAGCTTATTCTGTAGGTTAAGTAGATCTGTATGAAGGTAGCAGAGAATTGATATAATTATATTTTTGTTTTACATCTATACCCCAGATGGCTATGTGGCATGTGATTCAAAGGAGAGATGGCTAGGGTCTCAGGGATCTGTTAGGATATTCTTCCAGCCAATATTCAAAATTAGAGAAAGAAAGACCTAAACTAGGGCAGAGACAATGAAGATGGCAATAAGGAATAGTTTAAGAAATATTTGTGATGCAAAAATCAGCAGGATTTAGTAACTGATTGGAGCAGGGGTGAGGGAATGGGAAGAGTGACAGGTTTATGGCTTTCTTGACTGGTTTTTGGTACCATCAATTGAATTAGAGACTGAACGAATTGTTTTAGGAAAGAGATGTTGATTTCAGCACTAAAAATGTTGAGTTTTAGGTTATTGAAAGCAACAGTGAAGCTGACCAGGAGGCTTTGGAACATATAAGGACAAAAGTAGGTGTAGTTTTGGTTATTCAGAAAGTAGCATAATATTCCAAAGGGAAGAGCAGGTACCAGGCAATGTCAGAGGCAAGTATCAACTCTACATTTGGAGGATTATATACTATCCATATGTATGTTGGAATTTTGTGTCAATATCATTTTTATTACTTATAGTGTTGAAGACAATGATGTAGGGTGCTATGCAGTTTGCAAAGGCCTTTCATCAGTGCTATTTCACTTCGTCTTTGAGAGAAATCTATCAGAGAGACATGAAAGCTCATTTCATAGGTGGAAAAAATGGGGTTTTGAATAGTTAAATTGTTTTCCAAAAACATAATGTCAACCAATGATTATATTCCAAACATTTATTCTGACTCTAAGTTGTGGTTTTGCTTGTTTGTTTGTTTATTTGTTTGAGACAGAGTCTCACTCTGTTGCCCAGGCTGGAGTGCAGTGGCACAATCTCAGCTCACCACAACCTCCACCTCCCGGGTTTGTGCCATTCTCCTGCCTCAGCCTGCCAAGTAGCCAGGACTACAGGTGCCCACCACCACGCCCTGCTAATTTTTTATATTTTTAGTAGAGACGGGATTTCACTATGTTAGCCAGGATGGTCTCGATCTCCTGACCTCATGATCCGCCTGCCTCAGCCTCCGAAAGTGCTGGGATTACAGGCGTGACCCACTGTGCCCAGCTATTCTGACTCTAAGTTTTAACCACATTTATGATACCATCGGGGCAAATGTTCAACCTAAGGATTTAGTCAGAGAAGTATCTTCTACTAAATCACTGATTCAAACTAACCCTACCTATTGTCTTGAAAGTTAATTAGGTTCAACGTCATTCCTGTTGGTTGGAGAATCTCATCTATCGGTCTTTTGTTAATTGACCCTTATTATAAATATGCATACAATATGGGAAGACAAAAGACAGTGTTTAAGAATTCAAACAATGAGCCGGGGGCTTGAAACCCAGTTCTACCATTTACCAGCTGTGTGATGTTAAATAGTTATTTAATCACTCTGACACTCAGTTTTGTTACCAATATATTGGGGATAATGATAGGATATATTTCACATGGTTGTTGGTAACAGGTTAGTGATTTAATACCTATAAAGTGCTTAGAATAATGCCTAGGCACTTAATGTTGTCTATCTTTATATTATTATTGAATCTGAAACATTATTATATGCACACATTCCCTAGTACCTGGTATGAAGCTGTTGATATGGCAAATGCCCATGGTCCACACTCCTGTTACACTCCTTTCTCTCTCTCAGCCCACACCTATGGCTTCATGGATGGTTCTCTAAGATCAGTTGACAGAGAAAGAGAAGATTGAGTCCCAGTTTACAGGCAGTTCTATATGATATGTGGCCACCACCCAAAAGAAAATATCTGCACCACTACAGCCCCTTTCTGACACATCACTGAAGAGCAGTGGTGAAGGGAAATCCTCCCACGGGACAGAACTCTGGGAAGTGCACCTACCTGTGCTCTTTGGTTGAAAGGAAAACTGACCAGAGGTGCAGTTATATACAGATTCAGGCACTTGGAAATAACATGATTGTAAAATTTATGATAAATAAATTTGAGGAATAGGTATGTGAATAGATCTCTCCAAATGAGTAAAAATGTGAAGATATTTGTGTCCCATATAAATGCTACCCAAAAAGTGAACACTACAGAGGAAGATTTTAATAACTGAATAGATAGAATGACTCTTCTGTGGACACCAGTCAGCCTCTTCCCCAGTCATTCCCAATGGGCTCATGAACACAGTGACCATGGTGGAAGGGATGGATGTTATGCAGGGACTCAGCAATATGACTTCCATTCACCAAGCCTGACCTGGTCATGATTATCACTGAGTGCCCAATTTGCCAGCAGCAGAGAGCAACAGTGAGCCCTCAATATGACACCCTTTCTAGGGATAATCAGACAGCTACCTAGTGACAAGTTGATTACATTGGACCACTTCGATTGTGGAAATGGAAGCATTTGTCCCTACCAGAATAGACACTTACTCTGGATATGGATTTGTCTTCTCTCCATGATATGCTTATGCCAAAATTACCAACCACGGAATTACAGAATTCCTTATCCACCATTATGGCAGTCCATAATGGCCTTATCCACCATGATGGCATTCCACACAGCATTGCTTCCAATCAAGGAAATCATCCCCAGCAAACTATGTGTGACAATAGGCCCATGTTCATGAAATTCACTGGTCTTACCATATCTCCCACCATCCTGAAGCAGCTTTCTTGATAGAACAGTGCAATTGTCTTTTGAAGACTCAGTTACAGCACCAACTAGATGAATAGAAATACCTTTCAGGACTGGGGCAAGATTCTCCAGAAGGCTGTATATGGTCTGAATCAGTATCCAAAATATGGTGCTGTTTCTCCAATAGTCAGGATTCAAGGGTCTAGGAATTAAGAGTGAAAACGAGAGTGACACCACTCATTATTACCCCTAGTTACCCACTAGCAAAGTTTTTGCTTTCTTTTTCAGTGATTTTATAATCTGCTGGTCTAGAAGTCTGTTTCAGAGAGAAGAATGTAACAACCAAGAGACACAACAACCATTCCATTGAATTGGTAGTTGAGAGTGCCAACTGGCAACTTTGGGCTCCTCATGCCTCTGAATCAACAGGTAAAGAAGAGAGACAATGGTGTTGGATAGGGTAACTGGTCCTGACAACAAAAGAGACATTGGACTATGGCTCCACAATGGAGGTAAGGGAGAGTATGCCTGGATTATAGGAGATTCCTTTGGGTATCTCTTAGTATTACCAGGCCCTGTGATTAAGGTCCATGGAAAACTACAACCCAATCCAGGCAGTACTACAAATAGCCTAGACCCTCCAGAAATAAAGATTTTAGTCACTCCCCACCCCCACCCCAGGTAAAGAACCATAATCAGCTGAGGTTCTTGCTGAAAGCAAAGGAAATACAGGATGGACAGTACAAGGTAGTTATAAATACCAGTTACTACCACATAACCAGTTACAGAAATGAAAAATTTTGGGACTTGGGGCAGAGCAAGACAGTGGAAGAGAAGGTTCTACCAATCGTCCCTGTAGCAAACACAATTTAACAACTATCTACACACACACACACACAAACACACACACACACACACACAATAAGAACAAAGAAAAAGGTGAGCACTCACAGTACCTGGTTTTAACTTCATATTGTTGAAAGAGACACTGAAGAGATAAGAAAAACAGTCTTAAATCACTGACGCCATCCTTCCCCCCAGTCCCTGGCAGCAAAAGCGTGGTACAGAGTGTTTTGGTGATTGGAGAGAGGGAGATCCTAGCATTTGTTAGGCACTGAACTCAGTACTACTCTATTATAACAGAAAACAAAACTGGACTAAACTCAGCTGATGCCCACCCACAGAGGGAGCATTCAAACCAGTTCTAGCCAGAGGGAAATCACTGATCCCAGCAGTCTAAACTTAAGTTCCCAAAAGCTTCCCTGCTGTGGGTTAAAGTATTTTGGGGCCGAGATAAACTTGAAAGGCAGTCTAGGTCACAAGAACTGTAACACCTAGGTGAGTCCTAGTGCTGACCTAGGCAGGCCCAGGGACAGGGAACTGGGTGGGGAGGGTGGGGAGGGTGGGGAGGGAGGCTCAGTAGGCTGACCTACTGAGACATCAGCTGAAGCAGCTAAGGAAGTGCTGGCATCACCTCTCCCCTAACACTAGGATGCACAGCTCACAGCTCCAAAAAAGACCCCTTCTCTCTGCTTGAGAAGAGAGGGAAGAATGGGGAGAACTGTATCTTGTATCTAGGGTACCAGCTCAGCCACAGCAGGATAGGGCACCAGTGAGAGTTGTGAGGCTCCATTTCCAGGCCCTATCCTGGCAGGACTCATCACCTGCTAACTGAACAGACCTTAGGCCCTGAATAACCAGCAGAGAAACCCAGGTACTATGTCAAGGGCCTTTGGTAAGACTCTGAGGCTTGCTGGCTTCAGGTGAGACTCAGTACATTCCCATTCCCAGCTGTGGTAGCTACAGAGCAAGAATCCTTTCACTTGAGAAAGGTGAAAGGAAAAAAAAAGGGTGCTTCATCTTGCACCTTAAGTGCCAACTCAGCCACAGCGGTGTAGAACAATAAGTGGGCTCTTGGGGTCCCCAACAAGACTTGGCTCTTGCATCCAAAAGGGAAGCCCACTGGCCAGAAAAGTGAGTACCAGGCCAGGCAGCATTCACCACAAGTTGACTGAAGAACGCTTGGGCTTTAAAGGAATGTCAGTGGTAGTCTGACAGTACCCTCTGTGGGTCTGTGGTGGCAGTGACCATGGGGTGAGGCTCCTCTGCCTTTGGAAAGGGGAAGGAAGAGTGGGAAGAATTGTGTCTTGTGGTTTGAGTGCCAGCTCAGTCACAGCATAAGAGAACACCAGAGAGACTTCATCAGAGAGACTTCTAAGGTTTTTGACTATAGTCCCTGGCTCCCAGATTAGATAGCACCTCCAGATTAACACAGAACCTGGGGGAGCTTGCTATCCTGAAGAAAAAGACACAGGCCTGTACAGTTTGCCACCTTCTGATTGTGGAGCCCCAGGGCTTTGAGAAAACACAGGCTATAGCCAGGAAATAATTACAGTAGGCCTTGGTTATACTGTAGCCAAGTAGGCAAGACCCAGTGCTATACTGGCTATAGAAGGTCTGACCTACCACAGTCATACTGGTGGTGACCACAGGAGTGTTTGCATCACCCCCATCCCCAGCTCTAGGTGGCTCAAACAGAGAGAGGGACTGCATACATTTGGGAGAAAGTAAAAAAAGAGAACAGTAGTTTCTGCCTGGTAATCCAGAGAATTATTCCAGAATTCATCCAAGACCATCAAGGAGGTACCTCTGCGAGTCTGCAAGAACCACAGTATTACTGGGCTCACAGTGTCCCCTAAAGTAGATACTGCTTTACATCACAATAACCAAGTTTTTTGAATATCTGGAAAGCCTTCCCTAGAAGCCTGGGTACAAACAAGTCCAGACTGAGAAGACTACAATAAATACCTAATTCTTTAATTCTCAGGCACAGATGAACATCTACAAGAATCAACATCATCCAGGAAAACATGACCTCACCAAATGAACTATATAAGGCACCAGAAACCAATCCTGGAGGAACAGAGATATGTGACCTTTCGGAGAGAATTCAAAATAGCTGTGTTGGGGAAATTCAAAGACAACACAGATAAGGAATTCAGAATTTTATCAGATAATTTAACAAAGACATGGAAATAATTAAAAAGAATCAAGCAGAAATTCTGGAGCTGAAAAATGCAATTGCCACACTAAAGAATGCATCAGAGTTTTCCAATAGCAGAATTGATCGAGCAGAAAAAAGAATTAGTGAGCCTCAAGACTGGCTATTTGAAAATACACAGAGGAGACAATGGAAAAAAAATGAAGCATTCCCGTAAGATCTAGAAAATAGCCTCAAAAGGAAAAATCTAAGAGATATTGGCCTTAAAGAGGAGGTAGAGAAAGAGATAGGATATAAAGATTATTCAATGGGATAATAACAGAGAACCTCCCAACCCTAAAGAAACAATACCCAAGAATGAGAAGGTTATAGAACACTAAGCAGATTTAACCTAAGGAAGACTACTGCAAGGCATTTAATAACCAAATTCCCAAAGGTCAAAGATAAAGAAAAGATCCTAAAAAGCAGCAAAAGAAAATAAACTAATGACATACAATGGAGCTCCACTACAGCTGTCAGCAGACTTCTCGATGAAAACCTTACAGGCCAAGAGAGTGGCATGATATGTTAAAAGTACTGGAGGTAAAAAAACTTTTACTCTAGAATAGTATATCCAGCAAAAACATTCTTCAATAATAAAGGAGAAATAAAGGCTTTTCCAGACAAATAAAAGCTGAGGAATTTCATCAACATCAGACCCATCCTACAAGAAATGCTAAAGAGAGTACTTCAATCAGAAAGAAAAGAATGTTAATGAGCAATAAAGAATCATCTGTATAAAACTCACTGGTAATAGTAAGTACAGAGAAAAAATGCAAACTATTATAACATTGTAACTATGGTATATAAAACTACTATTATCTTAAGTAGAGAAACTAAATGATAAACCAATTAAAATAATAACTACAACAACTTTACAATACATAAACAGTAGAATAAGATATAAACAGAAATAACATAAAGTGAAAAAACAGAAAAACAAAGTTAAGGTGTAGAGTCTTTATTACCTTGGTGTTTTTTGTTTTTTTTTTTTTTTTTGCTCCCTTGTTGTTTGTTTATACCAACAGTGTCAAGTTGTTATCAGCTTAAAACAATGAGTTATAAAATAGTGTTTGCAAGATTCATGGTAACCTCAAACAAACAAACAAACAAAAAATACAACAAATACATATAAAAAGCAAAAAACTAAATCATATCACCAAAGAATATCACCTTCACTAAAAGCAAGACAGGAAGGAAAGAAGAAAGAAAAGATGACAATATAACCAAAAAACAAATAACAAAATGACAAGAGTAAGTCCTTACTTATCAATAATAATAATGAATGTAAATAGACTAAATCATCCAGTCAAAGAGATATAGAGTGGCTGAACGGATTTTAAAAAAGAAAAAGACCAATGATCTGTTTCCTACAAGAAACACACTACACCTGTAAAGAAACACATAGACTGAAAATAAAGAGAGGAGAAAAGATATTCCTTGACAATGGAAACCAAAAAAGAGCAGGAATAGCAGGAATATATCAGACAAAGGAGATTTCAAGACAAAAACTATAAGAGACAAAGAGGGGCCGGGCGCGGTGGCTCAAGCCTGTAATCCCAGCACTTTGGGAGGCCGAGGCGGGTGGATGACGAGGTCAGGAGATCGAGACCATCCTGGCTAACATGGTGAAACCCCGTCTCTACCAAAAATACAAAAAACTAGCCGGGCGTGGTGGCGGGCGCCTGTAGTCCCAGCTACTCGGAGGCTGAGGCAGGAGAATGGCGTAAACCCGGGAGGCGGAGCTTGCAGTGAGCCGAAATCGCGCCACTACTCCAGCCTGGGTGACACAGCGAGACTCCGTCTCAAAAAAAAAAAAAAGAGACAAAGAGGGCCATGATATAATAATAAAGAGGTCAATTAGTAAGAGGATATAACAATTTTAAAAATATGTACACCCAACAGTGGAGCACCCAGACATATAAAGCAAATATTATTAGAGCTAAAAGGAGAGATAGACTTCAATATAATAATAGCTAGAGACTTCAACACTGCACTTTCAGCATTGGACAGATCTTCCAGACAGAAAATCCACAAGGAAATATTGGACTTAATCTGCACTATACACCAAATGGACCTAATAGATATTTACAGAACGTTTCACCCAAAAGCTGCAAAAGGTGATGTGATTTAGTTTTTTGCTTTTTATTTGTTGTATTTTTTTTTTTTTTTTTTTTTTTTGCTCTGAGGTTACCATGAGTCTTGCAAACACTATACCATGTGCTTATTTTCCTCAGCACATGGATCATTCTCAAAGGTAGACCATATGTTAGGTCACAAAACAAGTCTTAAAATACTAAAAAAATTAAAATAATAGCAAATATCTTCTTTAATGACAGTGGAATAAAACTAGAAATCACTTAAGGATTTTGGGAACAATACCAACATGAAGACATTAAACAATACATTCCTGAATGACCAGTGGGTCAAAGAAGAAATTAAGAAGGAAATTGAGAAAAAAATTGAAACAAATAATAATAAAAACATAAAATAACAAAACATAGGGGATACAACAAAAGCAGTACTAAGAGGGAAGTTTACAGCTATAACTGCCTGTTAAAGAAGGAGAAAAACTTCAAATAAATAATCTAACAACGCATGTTAAAAAATTAGAAAAGCAAGCATAAAACAAACCCAAAATTAGCAGAAGAAAAATAATAATAAAGATCAGAGCATAAATAAATGAAATTGAAATGAACACAACAATACAAAAGATCAATGGAACAAAAAGTTGATTTTTCGAAAAGTTAAGCAAAATTGATAAACCTTTAGCCAGACTAAGAATAAAAGACAGAAGATTTAAATAAATAAAATCAGAGATGAAAAAGGAAACATTACAACTGACACTGCAGAAATTCAGAGGTTCGTTAGTGGCTACTATTAGCAACTATATGCAAATAAATTTTAAAATCTAGAAGAAATGAATAAATTCCTAGACACCAGCAATGTACCAAGATAGATCCATGAAGAAATCTAAAACATTATCATACCAATAACAAGTAACAAGACCAAAGCCATAATAAAAAGTCTTGCAGCAAAGAAAACGCCAGGACCCAATAACTTCACTGCTGAATTCTACCAAATATTTAAATAAGAACTAATACCTATCTTACTCAAACTATTCTGAAAAATAGAGGAGAAGGGAATACCCCCAAACTCATTTTATAAGGCCAGTATCACCCTGATACAAAAACCAGACAAAGACACATCAAAAAAAGAAAACTACAGGTCCACATCTCTGATGAATATTCATGCAAAAATCCTCAACAAAATACTAGCAAATCAAATTCAAGAATGCCTGAAAAAGATCATTCATCATGGCCAAGTAGAATTTGTCCCTGGGATGCAAGAACGGTTCAACATACACAAATCAATCAATGTGATACATCATATCAACAGAACGTAGGGCAAAAACCATATGATAATTTCAATTGATGCTGAAAAACCATTTGATAAAGTTCAATCTCATGTCATAAAAACCCTCAAATAACTGAGTATATAAGGAACATACCTCGACATAATAAAAGCCATATAAGCAGACCCACAGCTAGTATCATACTAAATGGGGAAAAACTGAAAGCCTTTCCTCTAAGATATGGAACACAAAAAGGATGCCCACTTTCACCGCTGTTATTCAACGTAGTACTGGAAATCCTACCTGGAGCAATCAGACAAAAGAAAGACCTAAATGGTATCCTAATTAGAGAGAAAGAAATGAAATTACCCTTGTTTGCAGATGATACGATTTTGTTTAGAAAAACCCAAAAAGTCCCCCAGAAAACTATTAGAACAGATAAACAAATTCAGTCAAGTTGCAGGATACAAAATCAACCTACAAAAACCAGCAGCATTTCTATATACCAACAGTGAACAATCTCAGAAAGAAATTTAAAAAGTAATTACATTTGCAATAACCACAAATGAAATTAAATAAATGTGAATAAAATTAAATAACTATGAATAAAAACTATAAAATACTAATGACTGAAATTGAAGAGGACACAAAAATATGGAAGACATTCCACGTTCTTGAATAGGAAGAATCAATATTATTAAAATGTCCATACTACCCAAAGTAAACTACAGATTCAGTTCAATCCATATCAAAATACCAGTGACATTCTTCACAGATATAGAAAAAACAATCCTAAAATTTATATGGAACAACAAAAGACTCAGAATAGCCAAAGCTATCCTGACCAAAAAGAACAATACTGGAGGGATCATATTATCTGACTTCAAATTACACTACAGAGTTATAGTAACCAAAATCACATAGTCCCGGCATAAAAAGAGACACATAGACCAATGGAACAGAATAGGGAACCCAGAAATAAACTCACACACCTTCAGTGAACTCTTTTTTGACAAAGTCCTTTTCCCCAGAGAACATGCATTGGAGAAAAGACAATCTATTCAATAAATCATTCCGAGTAAATTGCATATCCAAATGCAGAAGAATGAAACTAGACCTCTACCTCTTGCCATATACAAAAATGAAATCAAGATGGATTAAAGACTTAAATCTAAGACCTCAAACTATGAAACTACTACAAAAAAACACTGGTAAACTCTCCAGATCATTGGTCTGACCAATGACTTCTTGAGTAATACCCCACAAGTATGGCAACCAAAGCAAAAATGGACAAGTGGGATCACATCAAGTTAAAAATCTTCTGCACAGCAAAGAATACAATCAACAAAGCAGAGAAAACCCACAGAATGGGAGAAATTATTTGCAAACTACCCATCCGACAAGCAATTAATAACTAAAATGCATAATGAGCTCAAACAACTCTACAGGAAAAAATTTAATAATCCAAGTGAAAAATGGGCAAAATATTTGAGTAGACATTTCTCAAAAGAAGACATACAAATGGCAAGCAGGCATATGAAAAGGTGCTTAACATCATTGATCATCAGAAAAATGTAACTCAAAACTACAAAGAGATATCATCCCATTCCAGTTAAAATAGCTTTTATCCAAAAGACAGGCAATAATAAATGCTGGTGAGGATGTGGAGAAAAGGGAACCCTTGTACACTATTGATGGGAATGTAAATTAGTACAACCACTGTGGAGAATAGTTTGGAGGTTCCTCAAAAAACTAAAAATATGAACCAGCAATCCCATTGCTGAGCATATATCCAAAAGAAAGGAAATCAGTACATCAAAGAGTTATGTACATGAAAAACATATTCCTATGTTTATTGCAGCATCGTTCACTATAGCTAAGATTTGGAAGCAACCTAAGTGTTCACCAATAGATGAATGGACACAGAAAATGTGGCACATATACACAATGGAATACTATTCAGCCATAAAAAAGAATGAGATCCTGTCAATTACAATAGCATGGGTAGAACTGGAGATAATTATGTTAAGTAAAATAAGTCAGGAACAGAAAGACAAACATCTCACGTTCTCACTTATTTGTGGGATCTAAATATCAAAACAGTAGAAGTCATGGACATAGAGAGTAGAAGAATGGTTGAAGGGTAGTTAGGGGCTGGAAGGGTGGTGGGGATGGTTAACAGGTACAAAAAACAAGAAGAATGAATAAGGCCTACGATTTGATACCACAACAGGATGACTACAGTCGATAATAATTGTACATTTTAAAATAAGTAAAATTTTGAGTATAATTGGACTGTTTGTAACAGAGGATAAATGTTTGAGGGGATGGATACTCTATTCTTCATCATGTGATTATTACACATTGCATGCCTGTATCAAAACATCTCATATACCCCATCAATACATACACCAACTATGTACTCACAAAAATTAAAATTAAAAATTAAAAAATGATAGCTCCTGTACAAAAACTCAGATTATTCTTGGGGTAAAATCAAGTTTTCACATTACTAGTTTGATGAGCATTCACTTGTAGTAGATGCTATAACAGAAAGATCTCTCAGGGTGGCCAGTTATGGGATCATTTTCAGTTTGCCAAATGATAGTATTTTAAAACAGAAAGAGTTATTTTATCTTATTTTATTTATTTATTTATTTATTTAGAGACAGAGCTTCGCTCTTGTTGCCCAGGATGGAGAGCAATGGCATGATCTCAGCTCACCGCAACCTCACCTCCTCGATTCCAGAAATGCTTCTGCCTCAGCCTCCCGAGTAGCTGAGATTACAGGCATGTGCCACCACGCCCAGCTAATATTTTATTCCTGGTAGAGACGAGGTTTCTCCACGTTGGTCAGGCTGGTCTCAAACTCCCAACCTCAGGTAATCTGCCAGCCTCGGCCTCCCAAAATGCTGGGATTACAGGCGTCAGCCACCGCGCCCAGCCAAAAGAGGTTTTTTTAAAATATTAGGTTGGTGCAAAAGTAATCACGATTTTTGTCATTAAAGGTAATAATAAATAAGAGCAACATATGTATAAGAACTCTTCCAAAATAAAAAAAAAATGAGGATGTAATCGTTATGAGTATTTCCTCCTTAATTTTTATGAATATGTTTGCATGTAAATATACCCATATTAGCAAACTATCTTTGTTTTCTATTTCCTTATCATTAACACAAGATGTTACATAATTTATGTTAAGTCAGTATGTATTAACGTAAGATGCATATCAGTATTTAAGCACAGCCAGTCCTTTGTATCCACACGTTACACATCCACGGGGTCAACCAACAACAAATAGAAAATATTTTGGAGGAAAAAAGCACCTGTACTGAACATACACAGATTTTTTTCTTGTGATTATTTTCTAAACAATTCAGTATATCAACTATTCACATAGCATTCACATTGTATGTATTAAGTATTATAAGTAATCTAGAGATATTTAAATTATATGAGAGGACATGGATAGGTCATAAGCAAGTATTACACCATTTTCAATCGGGGACTTGACACCTGCAGATTTGTTATTCATAGGAGCTCCTGGAACCAATCCCCCATGGATACTGAGGAATGACTGTATTGTTAATTTTACATGATAATATTTAAGTAATGGGATATCAAGAAAAGAGTAAACATCACTAAAAGACTTTACCTCCTCATCTAAAGAAAGGATTAGTGTGTTTTTGTTTGTACACAGGATACTTGTATCATATTAGGTAGAATTACTACCTTGCTATTATCTTTATTTGAAATTAAATTTGATTAAAGGAGACGTGTATGGGTGCCAAGTTGACAAGGGGCAGACTTGTGATGGTTAATTTGTCACAAATTAACAGTTTGGGCAAATGGATGCCCAGATAGCTGTTAAACATTGTTTCTGGGTGTGTTTGTAAGGGTGTTTTTGGATGAGATTAGAATTTTAATTGGTTGACTGAGTAAAAATGATCACCTGCACCAATGTGAGTGGGCACCATCCAATCTATTGAGGGCCCCATGGAACAAAAAGGCAAAGAAAAGGCAAATTCACTCTGTTTCAGCTTGGACACCCATCTTCTGCCCTCAGACATCAGTGCCCCTGGCTCTCAGGCTTTCAAACTTGAACTGAATTATACCACCAGCTTTCCTGGTTCTCTAGCTTGCAGATTGCAGATTGTGGGCCTTCTCAACCTCTGTAATCACATGAGCCAATTTCTAACTTTTATCCACAGGCACACCTTGTTTAATTGCACTTCATTTTATTGCTCTTCACAGATGGGATTTCTACAAATTGAAGATTTGTGACAACACCGCATTGAGCAAGTCTATAGCATGTGCTCACTTCATGTCTCTGTGTCACATTTTGGTAATATTTGAAATACTTTAAATATTTCTAGTATTATTATATCTGCTATGGTGATCTGTGATCAGTGATCTTTGATGTTGCTACTGTAACTGTTTTGGGATGCCATGAAGTGCACTCATTTAAGACAGCAAACTTAATTGATCAGTTGTGTGTTCTGACAGCTCCATTCATTCCCCCATCTCTCATCCTCTCCTTGAGTCCCCCTGTTCTCTGAGATACAATATTAAAATTGGGCCAATTAATAACCCTTCAGTGGCCTCTCAGTATTCAAGTGAAAGGAAGAGGCACGTACCTCTCACTTTAAAATCAAAAGCTGGAAATGATTAATCTTAGTGAGGAGGGCATATTGAAAGCTGAGCTACACCAAACAGTTTTGTCCCAAACAGTTAACCAAGCTGTGAATGCAAAGGAAAGATTCTTAAAGGAAATTAAAAGTGCTACTACAGTGGACACTTGAAAGATAAGAAGGTTAAACAGCCTTACTGCTGATTTGAAGAAAGTTTTAGCAGTCTGAATAGAAGGTCAAACCAGCCACAACATTTGCTTAAATTTTCCCATTTAGAAAAAAAAAAAAAAAAAAAAAAAAGGTGCAGCTTGCTGCCAGCGCTCATTTAAATTTACATAAACACACTCTTTGAGGCTGAAGCAAATCTGACTGATTTTTAGTGTGAAAATAAAATATAAAAACTGTTCTTGGAGTTATTTATAAACAGAACTAACATCAGAATCATCTATTTCAGAAAAATTGAATTCATCAAATGAATCCGGCCAGTAACTGTTCAAGAAAGATGTTAACATTACGCACAGAAATGCTGTGTTTTCTAGGATTTGACATTTTCAGAGATCGAGAATTACTACATTTTGTCAATGGAAATACCACTACTAAAATCAGAATGTTATAAGTAAAATGATGTCTTTTGTTTCCAAAGTTGATAAACTAGAGTGATGCGAAAATAATAATAAAAGTGAGATATTTCACGGCAAAGTTATTTTGAGGTAAATGCTGAAGCCACAAGTGCCACTGGTGAGTATTCTTAATACAAACGGGAAAAGAATTAAACCAAATCCTAATCCAGAAGGAAATCCTAGCTCCCTTTAATTGTATTAAGGCTGAGAGAGGTGAGGAAGCTGCAGAAGAAAAGCTGGAAGTTAGCAAAGGTTGGCTCATGTGGTTTAAGAAAAGAAGCCATCTCCATAACACAAAAGAGCAAGGTGAAGCACCAAGTGCTCGATATAGAAGCTGCAGCAAGTTGTTCAGAAGATCTAGCTAGCTAAGATCATAGACTAAGGTGGCCGCACTAAACAACACATTTTCCACATAAAAAACAACAGCCTTCTATTGAAAGAGGATGTCACCTAGGACTTTCATAGCAGCAGAGGAGAAGTCAATACCTAGCTTCAAAGCTTTGAAGGACAGCCTGACTCTTTTATTAAGGGCTAATGCAGCTGGTGACTAGAAGTTGAAGCTAATGCTTATTTACCATGACACAAATTCTAGGCCCCTTAAGAATTATGTTAAGTGTACTCTGCTTTTGCTCTGTAAATGGAAGAACAAAGTCCTCATGATGGCATGTTAGTTTACAGCATAGTTTGCTGGATATTTTGAGCCCAGTATTGAGATATACTGCTCAGAAGATTCCTTTCAAAATATTATTGTTTATTAACAATGCACCTAAACACCCAAGAGCTCTGATGGGTATATACAAGAAGATTCATGTTGATTCCATGCCTGCTAACACAACATCTATCTTGCAACCCATGGATCAAGGAGTTATTTCAACCTTCAAGTCTTATTAGTTAAGAAATACATTTTTGTAAGGCAATGGCTGCTACAGATCATGATTCCTAGGATGCAACTGGGTAAAGTAAATGTAAAACATTCTGGAAAGGATTCACCATTCTACACGCCACTAGAAAAAAAAAAATTGTGATTCATAGAATGAGATCAATATGTCAACGTTAACAAGATTTTGGAAGAAGCTGATTCCAACCCTCATGATGACTTTGAAGGACTGAAGACTTTAGTGGAAGATGTAACCGCAGATGTGATACAAAAAACAGGAGAACCAGAATTACAAGTGAAGCCCAATGATGTGACTAAACTGTTGCAATCTCATAATCAAACTTGAATGGATTAGGATTTGCTTCTTATGGATGAGCAAAGAAAGTAGTAGCTTCTTAGAGATAAAATGTAATCCTGGTGAAGATGCCGTGGACATTGTTGAAATGACAACAAAGAATTTAGAAAATTTCATAAGCTTAGCTGATAAAGCAACAGTTGGCTTTGAGAAGATTGACTCCAATTTTGAAAGAAGGTCTACTGTGGTTAAAATGCTATCAGAGATTTCTACATATAAATCTTTCATGCAAGGAAGAGTTAATCAACGCAGCACACTTCATTATTTTCTTCTTTTAGGAAACTGTCACAGCCATCTCAATGTTCAGCAACTACCATCCTAATCAGTCAGCAGCCATCAACATGCAGACAAGAATCTCCACTAGCAAAATGGTTACACCTCACTGAAGGCACAGAAGATCATAAGCATTTTTTAGCAATAAAGTATTTTTACTTAAGGCATATACATTATTTTTTGAGATATAATGCTATTGCATATTTAATAGACTACAAAATAGTGTAAATGTAACTTTCATATGCACTGGGAAACTAAAAAATTTATGTAACTCACTTTATTGTGATATTTGCTTTATTGTGATGCTAGGAAATCAAACCCACAATATCTCTGAGGAATGCCTATATGTGTTTATATATACATGTTATATGTGTATATATGTATATACATATGTATATACATACATGCATAACATACATATATTCTTATTATATACATATATAAATGTAATCTATATATGTATGTATATATTTTATATGTATATGTATGTATATATACATATATACAATATATGTGCATATATTGACATAGTAATATACTGATATATTAAATTATATGATATATACATGTACATCAATGTATTACTATATCATGTAATATATGTTTATGTATAGTATATATGTACCTATACATACAATATACAATAAGCATATAGTGTATATATACATGTATTTTATATATACATCATATGTATGTATACAATATACATATATAGTGTGTATAGGCATATATTTTATGTATTTGCATCATATATGTATATTGTATATATACACACTATACAATAAAAACATGTATATATGCACTATATACAATATACATATATAATGTGTATATATTTTTAGATAATACATATGTATATTGTGTATATGTATATGCATGTATATTATATATACACTTATATGTATATACATCATATATAATCCATCATATATAGTTAATATATGTATGTCTATATATGTATATAGTATATATGTATAAATTATATATGTATATATGTATTACATATTATGTATCTCCATATAATATACATACGTTACACATAAATATATACATATGTATATACATACATTACACATAAATATATACATATGTATATACATGAATTATATATAAATATATACATATGTATATACATGCATTATATATAAATATATACATAAAAGCATACATGCTTATATATATAAATATATACATGTATATACATATGCAGAGTATATATAAATATATTTATGTATATATATAATATATATATGTATATACATACGTATATATATAAATATATGTATATACGTATGTATATACGTATATATAAATATATACATGTATATACATACATATATACATATGTATGCACATACATATATAAATATATACATATATGTATGCACATACATATATAAATATATACATATGTATGCACATACATATATAAATATATACATATGTATGTACATACATATATAAATATATACATATGTATATATTTAATCCCTTTCTTTCAACTTTTAAATTTTACTTTAAGTTCTGGGATACATGAGCAGAACACACAGGCTTGTTACACAGTTATACATGTGCTATGGTGGTTTGCTGCACCTGTCAACCTGTCATCTAGGTTTTAAGCCCCACATGCATTAGGTATTTTTCCTAATGTTCTCCCTCCTGTTGCACCCCACCCTGCATCAGGCCCCAGTGTGTGATGTTCCCCTCCCTGTGTCCGTGTGTTCTCCTTGTTCAACTCTCACTTATGAGTGAGAACATGCGGTGTTTGGTTTCCTGTTTCTGTGTCAGTTTGCTGAGAATGATGGCTTCCAGTTTCATCCATGTCCCTGCAAAGAACATGAACTCAACCTTTTTTATGGCTGCATAGTATTCCATGGTGTATATGTGCCACATTTTCTTTATCCAGTCTATCACTGATGGGCATTTGAGTTGGTTCCAAGTCTTTGCTATTGTAAACACTGCTGCAATAATCATACGCATGCACATGTCTTTATAGTAGAATGATTTATAATCCTTTGGGTATATACCTGTAATGGGATTGCTGGGTCAAATGGTATTTCTGGTTCTAGATCCTTGAGGAATCACCACACTGTTTTCCACAGTGGTTGAATTTACACTCCCACCAACAGTGTAAAAGCATTCCTCTTTCTCCACAGCCTCACCAACATCTGTTGTTTCTTAACTTTTTAATAATTACCATTCTAACTGGCATGAGATGGTATCTCATTGTGGTTTTGATTTACATTTCTCTAATAACAGTGATAATATTTTTTTCATATGTTTGTTGGCCACACAAATGTTTTCTTTGGAGAAGTGTCTGTTCATATCCTTCCCCACTTTTTGATGGTGTTGTTCGTTTTTTTCTTGTAAATTTGTTTAAGTTCTTTGTAGATTCTGGATATTAGCCCTTTGTCAGATAGACTGTCAAAATTTTCTCCCATTCTGTAAGTTGCCTGTTCACTCTGATGATAGTTTCTTTTGCCGTGCAGAAGTTCTTTAGTTTAACTAGATTCCATTTGTCAATTTTTGCTTTGGTTGCAATTGTTTTCGGCGTTTTAGTGATAAAGTCTTTGCCCACGCCTATGTCCTGAATGGCATTGCCTAGGTTTTCTTCTAGGGTTTTCATGGATTGGGTTTTATATTTAAGTCTTCAATCCATCTTGAGTTAATTTTTGTATAAGGTGTAAGGAAGGGATCCAGTTTCAGTTTTCTGTATATGGCTAGTCAGTTTTCCCAGTACCATTTATTAAATAGGGAATCCTTTCCCCATTGCTTGTTCTTATCTGGTGTGTCAAAGATCAGATGGCTGCAGATGTGTGGTGTTATTTCTGAGGTCTCTGTTTTGTTCCATTGATCTATATATCTGTTTTGGTACCAGTACCATGCCATTTTGGTTACTGTAGTCATGTAGTATGGCTCGAAGTCAGGTAGCATGATGCCTCCATCTTTGTTCTTTATTGGTTCTGTTTCTCTGAAAATCCTGACTAATAGATAAGCTTTTATTTTATTTGGCCTGTGGAATTTTGTTCCTCAAAAGTACACAAACAAATATTAAATAAAGAAAATGATGAACAGACAATGTTAGGTTAAGTCAATGGAGGAAATAAAATCTCTCAACCTTCTCATTTACAGATTAATGGTGATGTTATAAGTTCAGAAGAATAACCACATTTTTTTTCTTATTTATATTCAGATGCTGTATCATGTGACTTTAAGCAAAAATGCAAGTGATGTTTACAAACTGTCAACAAGAGAATTCCAGGTAACTCAAATTCCAACATTTGGTGGTTCAGTACATTTTCTGTAAACATTAAAAGGATCTGAGATGCAAAGAAATGTACAAAACACATCAAAAAGGCACTTTTATAGATGGAATTTAGGCCTACCTCTTTTACCTTCAAACATAAAAAACCGGCAAAGCAGCAGTCATTTTTAAATGAGCTACTCTTTTCCTATTTGAGGACTTATTGGACTGTAATGAACTAGCTCAATTTAAATGTTGGACAAAATTTATATTTATATTGGGTATTTTACTTTTTAAAAAGTATATACTATTTAAAAATCAAATAAAAGCAAGGGTATTGGGTGCTATTCAACAAAAACTATACATGATATATGTTGCACTTAAAACTAATGCATTAAATTAATCACTAAATGTGGGTAGGCATTTACATTTTGTAAAATTAATAAACACTACTACATTTGATCATTTCATATAATATTCCATATCATAGAAATCCTTTCATAAAACCTTTAAAAATGTAACTGGAAACTCACCGAACAAAAGATATTGAGCAATTAATCCAAATAAGAAGATAATTTTTTAGTGATATCTTCAATAAAAAGTTTAAGTCAGCATTTGGGGGGAAAAAAACGCTGTATAGAAACAATTTCATTTAATGCTGAAGTCAAAGTTGAAATCTGTATCTGCTAAAAAAGTTAATGACTTAGTACAAACAATGCTGATAAGACAATATTTGGAAAATAAAATAAATTGGCAAGAATTACATGATGCCCATCCAAAAGATTATCACAAAACCAAAAACTATCGGTTGCCAATTACAGATCTGAAAAATCCATTTTAAAAGATGTTAATATCCAGCTCAGAGATCATCATCACAGATTGATTATTTTTCTATAATCATGTCTCTATGAGAAGAATGCAAGTGGAAAAAATACATCTCACTGAATTACAGAAAGATAGGTTTCTTATTTCCTAGGAGCTCCAGTCTTCTATAAAACACAAACCTTAAGGAAAATCAGGTTTCATTGGATATAAACTCATTAAATAACATAAGCAAGAGGACATTAACCTGAGGCTGTCTCCTACTTTGAGTTCCTACAAACAAACTGCACCTAACTTAGTAGGTAAACAAACCACAATCTAATTTAGGAGTATATGTTTTGTAACAAATAATTACACATAGTTACAGCCCTGTTTGAATTCAGCCCATTGCAAGCAGTCAGCTTCAGATAACAGCAGGCAACCAACTGATTAGACCTTGCCCAAATAAAGCAAATGCCTTACTGCATCATGCCGAAATAAGGAAAATGCCTCATTACATCATGCCCCAAAAAGGCAAATGCCTCATCACACTATGCCCGAATAATGCAGATTCTTACTTGTCAGGTGATTTTTTCTAGTTTTTTTGTTTATTTGTTTGTTTGTTTTGTTTGTTTGTTTTTTCTATGCTTGTGTTCAGTCTGTAAAAGATCACTGCTGATACTACTGGGCAGAGCTCACTGAACCACTTCTGGTTCTAAGTGCTGCCTGATTCATGAATTATCCTTTGCTCAAATAAACCCTGTTAAGTTTTTCTCTAAAGTTTTTCTTTTAATGAACTAAATGCACCTACAAGTATTTATTTCACCACATACTAAAAAACTTTATTACTGTAAAACAATAATTGAATACAATTTGTAAAACATTTTATACACAATTTCATTGTTCTGCAGAACATTTAATATCTGGAACTGGGCAGAGCAAGGTTTATCTTTCATGATGGATTCAACAATTTAAAAACAACCCTACAGATTCAGAATGTGGAGTCATTCATGATTTAACAAAAGCAGAGATCTGATCTCACCTGAACAAGCAAGAGCAAGCTATTTGAATAGCAAACAAGCCTGGGTCTCCATCACACTCAGCATTCTATTTTGTTGCTTTCATCCTATAATTTCAAGCACAGTAATGCTCATGAGAGATTGATTTCTTCTTTATTTTTTTTTCTTAGCTTTTTTTTGGTATAAAATGAGAAAAGTTTATCAGAAAAGTTTAACTGCTAGCAAATATAATAAAATGAAAATAAAAATTCTCAGGTGATTGTTGTCCAAAAATACAAGCATAAAATAAATTACAGTGTAGAATGTAGGAGTCCACAATCCAACCTCTTGAGCACTGGCAAATCCACCAAAAGTGAGTGTTCTAATAGTGAAAAATTTATTCACCAATCAATGGATAGAACTTCAGTGAAAGTTGAAAGCATGGTTAACTTGCATGTATGACTATTTATGGGGATCATGACCCTCAGAAAAAATGTGATGTGCAAAAGAAAGCCTGCACTTGCCCAGTGGTGAAGAGTGATATGTCAAAGACTCTATTATCATGGACAAAGTTTTGTAAAAGGATTTTAAGAAGTATTTTTTTCTTTGTGCATGATATCAAGACAATAAAGGAAAGAGTAAAAGCATTTTCTTCAGAGTTGAAGAAAATCCTAAAGGAAAAGGACAATAAGTGCTCAGCGAGATCCAAGCCAGCTTATACTGAAGAAAACACCTCTGGGGACCAGTGCATCTCAAAAGGAACTGTGAACATTAGAGTGGTGGAGAAAGATGGTCCTTCTGCACTGTGACCATGCTGCAGGCCTGGTGATTAAGTCAGGCTTTCACTATCCTTTAAACCCCAGGACATTAAAGGGCAAACAGAAGGACCTCTCACACATGAACTGGCAGTTCAATAAAAAGTCTTGGGTCACAGCATAACACTTTTTCAGACTGATTTCTTAAGGCCTGTGAGTCAAAAGTGGAATATCTCCCTTTACTGAACATCAATTAAAGGTTGTGCTCACGAAAGATATTGCAGAGGGCCAGGTACAGTACCTGAGTTTATACATTTAAGTTGAGGTTGTGCTGTTTATTTCCATAGTAGACAGTATTTTTTAGCCTTCATAAATTATTTAATTCCTTTATTTGTAGAATCACTAAGGGTTAATTTAACTTTTCAGACTTTTCTATTAGAAGACATATGGAGTAATAGATATGTAATATGTAATATGCATTTAAAATATTTGCCTAATGTGAGATATATCCCTTATATGTGAAAATATTCCATGTTACCTTGGAAAAGTACTATATTACTGTGTACTAGTCTAAATAATGCTAACCTCATATACAGGGCCATTTGTTGTTTTTTTATAACTAAATAGTTCCAAAAATCTGTTTAAGTTCTTCTAAGTAAATATCTCCTTACAAAATTATTTCAACCACTAATTTGCTTAAACTAGTTCTCTCTTTAGAAAATATGGAGGAAGACATTATCCTTTTCTTAAACTGAAATATCCAAAATATTTGGAAGTTTGGAAGTTTTCCAGCCTGGCCAACATGGTGAAACCTCGTCTCAGCCAAAAAAAGAAAAAAAATAAAAAATAAATTAGCCATACATGATGTTGCATGCCTGTAGGCCCAACTACTCAGGGGCCTGAGGTGGGAGGGTCACCTGAGCCCTGGGAGGTGGAGGCTGAAGTGAGCCATGATTGCATCACTGCACTCCAGCCTGGGCAACAGAGTGAAACCCTGTCTCAAAATAATAATAATACAGTTTTAATAAATATTTTTACTGAAGATGTTAATAATATTACAGTTAACCCTTGAACAACACAGGTTTGAACAATACGGGTCCACTTATATGCAGGGTTTTTTTCAATAAATATACTGAAAGAATTTGGGGAGATTTTCAACAATTTGAAAAAGCTCACAGATGAACCAGGTAGTCCATAAATATTTAAAAATTTAAGAAAAAGTTAGGAATGTTATGAATGTATAAAATATATGTAGGTACTAGTCCATTTTATCATTCACCACTTAAAATATGCACAAGTCTATTATAAATATTTTAAAACTATCAAAACTTATGCACGCAAACATTACAGACTATACATAGTGCCATTTTCGGGTCAAGAGACTTATAATAAAATACAAAAATGCAGTATTAAATCATAACTACATAAAATTAACTGTAGCACCTATTGTACTACTGTAATAATTTCATAGCCACCCCCTTTTGCTATTGCAGTGTGCTCAAGTGTTGCTAGTATTAGCTTAAAATGCCATGTGATGCTAATCATCTCTTAGTGAGTTGCTCCTCTCTCCAATAAAATGACCTTAGCAGTAAAAAGTGATTTCTCATGGTCCTTGTGTATTTTTCATCATGTTTGTTGCAATACTGTAAACCTTAAGTAATACCATGGAATCCATACAAAGTGCCACAAGTGATGCTGAAAGTTTTCCCAAGAAGCAGGGAAAAGTCGTGACATTACGCGAAAAAGTCAAATTGCTTGACAAGTACCACAGATTGAAGTCTGCAGCTTCAGTTGCCTGACATCTCAAGAAAAATGAATCCAATATGTAAAAAAAAAAAGAAAAGGAAATTCATACATTTGTCACTGCATCTACTCTAGTAGGTACAAAAACCCTGCACTTTGTGCAAAATACTTTTTAATCTCATACTGAAAATGCAGCTTTTATGGGGTGCAGGATTGCTATAAGAAAGGCATACCTTTTATGTCTTTCTAATATGATTCAAGAAAAAGTGAACTCATTATATGACAATTTATAGCAAAAAGAAGATAAAGGGCCTAAATCTGGAGAATTTCATGCCAGCAAAGGATGGTTTGATAATTTTAGAAAAAGGTTTGGCTTTAAGAATGTCAAGATAACAGAAGCAGGAGCTCCTGCCAACCAAAAGGCAGCAAACAAGCTCTCACGTGCCATTAAGAAAATCAGTAAGGAGAAAGAATATCTGCCTGAACAGTTGTTTAATACAGATGAAAGTGCCTAGTCTGGAACAAATAAAAATGCCACAAAGGCATTTATTAGCAAGTAAGAGGAGAGGAGGAGGACCAAGATTTAAGGCAGGAAGTGAAAAGCTAACTCTGCTGTTTTGTGCAAATACAGTTGGGTTTTTGATCAGGACTTTCCTTATCTATAAAGCTGCTATCTCCTGAGGGAAAAGATAAACATCAGCTGACATCTTTTGGTTGTACAACAAGAAGGCCTGAACAATGAGAACTCTTTCTGCTTTCTGGATTGGTTTCATTAATGCCTTGTCCCTGAATTCAGGAAGTACCCTGCCAATAAGAGAACCCCAAAAGAGAGATCATCATGAAAGTCTTAAAGGATTACATCATTGAAGTTGCATTTTTGTTATAGAAGAAGCCAGGAAAGTCATCAAGCCTGCAACAATAATTTCCTGCCAGGAAAGTCATCAAGCCTGCAACAATAATTTCCTGCTGGGAAAAAAAAAAACAAAAAACAAAACAAAAAAAAAAACTATGTCCAGATGTCATGTGTGACTTCATAGGATTTACAACAGAACCAAGCAAGAAAATCATGAGAGGGATTATGGATATGGCAAAAAAAAAAAAAAAAAAAAAGTGAGGGGTAAAGAGTTTCATCACATGGATTTTGGAGAAATTCAAGAGCTAACAGTTACCACTCCAGAGGAATTAACAGGAGACAAATTAATGAAGATGAGTGCTTCCAAACCAGTGCCAGATAATGAGGAAGAAGACACAGAAGAAGCAGTGCCAGAAAATAAATTGGCCTTAGACAATCTGGCAGAAGGGTTCCATTTATTCAAGCCTATTTTTGACTTATTTTACAACATGAACCCTTCTATGTTGTGGGTCACTGAAACCAAAGCCAATGGTAGAAGAAGGATTGGTACTGCACGGAAACATTTTGAGAGAAATCAAAAGGAAAAATGTCAGACAAAAATTACAATGTATTTCCATAAAATTACATAGAGTGTGCCTGCCTCTCCTGCCTCCTCTTTCACCTTCTCCACTTCTTTCACCTCTGCCACTCTGACACAGCAAGACCAACCCCTCCCCTTCCTCCTTCTCCTCAGTCTGCTCAACATAAAGACGACGAGGATAAAGACTTTTCTGATGATGCACTTCCACTTAATAAATAGTAAACATATTTTCCCTTCTTATGATTTTCTTAATAAGATTTCCTTTTCTCTAGCTTACTTTATTTCATTATAAACAACCGCAGTTAGAGGAAAAGGTAACTCTTCACTTTAGCTTATAAAAGGTCATTTTTTTAATTCTGTTTTTTTGTTATTTTTATTTGGGTTTTATCTAGGAGGCAGTTCATTTGTTTACATTTCATTTTATTGCAAGAATATAAATATAAAAATATAACATACAAAATATGTGTTAACCAGCTGTTTATGTTATCAGTAAGGCTTCTGGTCAACAGTAGGCTATTAGTAGTTAAGTTTTGGGGAAGTCAAAAGTTATACATGGATCTACTGCATGGCCCATCAGCATCCCTAACCCTTTCTTTGTTCAAGGGTCAACTGTATTTTGTTTTAAAAGTTATTTTTTTTTTAAGTTTTATTATTTTTTAAAAGTTATAGTATATTTAAAAGCAATATTACATTTTTTAAAACTGGAAATACAGCTTATAATATTACATTGCTTTTAAATACACTATATGCTATCTAAAGCTACATTTCTATTCACAATATACTTCTTAAGCTTTTTCTCTCTCTCCCTTTGGCATCCTGGAGAATAGACTGCATCTGATGAAATCAAATGCCTTTTCTACCCCAACACAACTGAGAGACACAACTCATTCAGGAGTAGTGTCTTGCTACACTAGTAACTGTGGGATAATGGGGAGTACACACTTCTAAAAGGAACAGTCACCTAAGATTATAAATAAATAAACAACCCAGGTTAGAGGAAAAGATAACTCTTCACATTAGCCTCTAAAAGGCAATTTTTAAAAATTCTGGTTTGTTGTTATCTTTATTTGGGTTTTGTTTAGGAGGAAGTTCATTTATTTACATTTTATTTTTTACATTTCTTATTTTGTATCTTTTTTTAATTTATCGATTTACATATTTAAGGATTAAAATGCCTGAAGGTACAAATACAAACAAAAATTTAGCTAAAATACATAAAGCACAGCAGCAGCCATCAGCATATATTACAACACAAAGTAGCTCTCATAAAGATGCCCCCACACTCAGTAGGTTGGATTTCCCTGCCAAGAATAATTAGAGCCTCCACCAAACTCCACAAGTCTTCTTGTCACCAGATAATAAACCTCAGAATTAATTTCCACAGTGCTGTACCTACTCTGAGTTGTTCATATAGAAAAAAGACCTGAACTGTTAAGAAATTTATAGATTGATACTTTAAGATATACTTAGAAACAAACAACATTGAATGCACTAGCATTATCAAGTATCTAATAAATATGGTATTTATATTTAAAAGTACATGGTCTCACAGGGTACTTCACCTAAAGCAATGCAAGTCTTCTCATTTTAATGGATAGGGATGATGGGGTGGGGGTGGGGATTGGGGGTTGTTTGGTAATCAAAGTGACAGCCTGTGAGATAGAGGGACCAAACACAGAAGGATTTTTAAAACTGGAAATATAGCTTATATTATATTTGTTGTGCACATATATTGACTACTTCTTGTCAGTGAGGGGAGCATTTATCTAAATTATAAGTTAGCCAACCTTTTCCAGTCAGGAAAGAGAAACATACTACATGGTGCAGTAACACCAGTGCCACCAGCACCCTGCACAGGCATTGTACCTTACAGTCTACAGAGTAGTTTTAAACTCACACACTCTCTGTATCTTTGCACTCATAAGACCTGATCTGTGAAAGAGTTAATAGGTATCACTCTCACCCACATTACACAGATGAGAAAAATAAGCTCAAAAACACTAGTTTATCCAAGAAACCAACATATGCGAGAAAATGACTTTGCTTATGTTTCTATACCATATTCTGAAGTCCCATTGGCCTGACCAGGCCTGTTTCACACTGTCACCCATTGTAACCTAGCTGTTTCTGCAACTTGAGACCACACCATCTTCCAGGGCACACACAGCCTCTACACAGCACAGTGATGTAGGTAAACAATTGGTTCCACTACTTTTTTTTCCCCAGTGTCACAGTCATAGCTCACTGCATCCTTGAACTGTGGTGCTCAAGCAATCCTCCCATCCCAGACTCCCAAGTAGATAGAAATACAGGCACAAGCTACCGCGCCCACCTCCACTGCTTTGTGATTAAGAGCAACCTTTCGCAGATTATTTTGAATTCCAGTTCCCACAGCTTATAATAACAAGCTTGCAAATGGCTTTGAAAATTAAATGAAATTCTGTTTAAAAATCGTGTTGCCAATTATGAAATGCTACAGAAAATTTCACCCATTCAATTGGTCAGCTACAAATATTTCAGTGGCTTCTGTGTGTCTGTGTGGATATAACCATGAGCAAAACAAATACAGTTTCTTCCCTCCTGATGCTGAATTATGGTTACTAGTCTGGATGATGATTATTAGTGATCTTAGGCTGATTGGTGCACTTAAAGCTGAAATCTGTAATAAAGTAGCATTTTCAGAAAAGCAAGTCCAGAAGCAAATTGAGTAACACAAAGAGCATAAAATGTGAGAAGATATTTTCATCTATTTAATATAATAGCTTGATGATTATAGACTGTGTCTTGTTTTAGATGCATGGCAACAGAAGTACAGCCGTGTACAGAATAATGACATCTTGGTAAATGATGGACAGCATACGAGACACTGGTCCCTTAAGATTATAATACATATTTTTACTGTACCTTTTCTATATTTAGATACACAAATACTTACCATTGTGTTACAATTGCATACAGTATTAAGTACAGTAAAATGCTGTACAGGTTTATAGCCTAGCAGGAATAGGCTAGACCATATAGCCTAGGTGTGTAGTAGGCTATGCCATCTAGGTTTGTGTAATTATACCCTGTGATGTCTGCACAGTGACAGAATTGCCTCAGGACACATTTCTTAGAATATATCCTGACATTAAGTGACGTATCACTATATGTGAACAATCTGGAAACAATTCATAGATAAGCTACAGATACGGTTAATTGGTTAGAAAATATTATCTATAGAAAAAGTTTAAAGGACAAAATTTTTTATCCTAAAAGACAGAAAAAAATCAAAAGAAGCTTAATAAGAGTTGTCAGGTGAATTCAGTTATGTAAGTTCTGCTTCTTTCTGTCTCCACTGAGGACAAGTGCTCAAGTTGAAGCATAAAGGTACAGTTAGATTTGTGGGGGGGGAAGTCCTATTGTAAGACTTTTTAAATAATTGATTGCCAAAAAATAGAAAATTTTATTTCCCTAACTCTTTGAATAAGAAGTGACATTCTTTTGTGTCTGAAATTGTGTGGATATGTGAAAATAAACTCTGATTTTTCAAAATCCAGAAATCCTTGCTACTTTTATTGGTGTTCATTTCCCTATAGTTACGTAAAAGGATCTACAATCTCTCATTTAAATTTATTCTGAAAGAGAGTGGGACAGAGAAAGAGGAGCTGAATTTGACAATTGTCTTCATTTTTATGAAAGAACACCACATGGAAATTAGACAATTGTTCTACATGTCCTCAGAGGCCAACGCCACAAGGAATTGGCTTAAATAAGAACATGGAAGATTTGGGTTAGACAATTCCTAAATACTAGGCAGAAAAGAGTAGAGCGGGTCGGCAAGCATATGTTTAACATTAGTAGGGTTGGACGACTGGGAACAGAAGTACCAAGTGGATTCTGTCTTGAATGGAGACATCTGCTATTCTAAAAATATAACTTTTTAAGGTCCAACTTGAATCTGCTTTTGAGTACATTTTCTACAGTGTCAACTCAGTATCATGGATTTAATTTTTCCTTCTTTTTTCATTCTTCCAGAAAATAGAAATATGGGTAAATTTCTCTCCAATTCCACCTACTAACCATCAGAGAAATCTAGTATTTTATTACTACAGTATATGATAAAATACCTTAAATATTAAAACTAAATCTATTACATATCCATAATGTCTACCTCAGCAGTTTTTGGACAATCGTTATGTAGAAATTCATTTAGATTCTATCTATTTATATCCCACCTCTTTTAAAAACTGATTTGAGATAGTTTTCAACAAGATGTCATAACAAGGTTAAAAAAACAGATATTAAAAAGTTAAGAAAAAGAGAACTCAAGTGTCTGCTTTACAAGTTGTTGTGCTTGACCTTTAAATCTAGTTCCTGGCACCCAGAGCATAAAGAGAAATGCAATATAATAAACACTATTATAGTCCGCAGTGAAGAAGCATTCCAATTTCTAAGAGAGAAAAGCTTCTTATAACACTAGATTACTGATTTCAACTTTCTTGAAGATAATATGAATATATATACATCGAAGATAAATTCGAGAGTACAAAAATATAAAACATATTTTTTCAAAAAAATCAGAAATCCTGCCCTCAGAAACAGCCATTTTTATCACTTCAGTGTATTTCCTTCCTACCTTTTTCTATGCATTCTACCTACTTTAGTTCCAAGTATATAATTTTGAGATTTGTTTGTTTTGCTTAACATGAACCTTTTTAATGACTACATAATGTTTAATTACATGGATATAGTAAACTAGCCATTACTTTAATGTAAGCTCTTCAGATCATTCATAATTTTGTACCATTATAAATGGTATTTTATTGACCATCTTTGTATAGAAATGTTTATCTGCATCTCTGACAATTTCCTTTAAAAAATATTTCTAAAATTGAAGCTACTTGATCAATAGGTATAAACATTTTAAAGATCCTGCTGCTAAGAGACAATCCTTGGAGTGATATGTATGCTGCTACATAAAAGAATGAGGAAGATCACTATGAACTGATATGGAATAACTTCCACAATATTTTGGTAGATTTAAAAAACAAGGTGCACTCACACCTATAATCCCAGCACTTTGGGAGGCCGAGACAGGTGGATCACCTGAGGTCAGGAGTTTGAGAACAGCCTGGACACAATGGTGAAACCCTGTCTCTACTAAAAAAAAAAAAAAAAGCAAGATCATATATGTGCATTTTTCTCATTTTTCTTTATTACCTAGAAGAAGTCATCTTGAAGGGGCTTCTACTGGCCAAATCTGGGACAATTAGTACAGTAATGCATTATAAGCTATTTTTAAAAATTGGAATTAATGAGTCTATACAGACAAATGAGGAAGAAGGGAGGCAGTTTCTTACAATAGAATGCTTAGGGCCAACTGATAAATGTAAAGGGAGTACTGGAGTTGAAAATCAGCATTCTACAACCATCATAGTAAAGATAGGAGCTAACAAAATGATCAATGGGTGCTAGGTTACAGGAGAATTTTATGAAGAGTAGAATATTTTTATATTATTAAAGTGTTTCTACACAGGAAAAAAGATAATTACACAGTGAAGAAATCAGACCACTTTTGACCAGGTAAATGAAACGAACATTGCCAAGGAAGGGCAGATGGACGTCATGTGCCTCCAGATGTGATGCTTTGAGAAAGCCACAACATCATATAAAAAGCATTTCAACAAAGAATGTATACTCAGAATCTAAGGGGGAACATTAGATCACGTAGAATCATATATTAAAGAAAAAGAAAGCAGCTATATTCTTCAAAGAAGTCGAAGTCATAAAAGACAAACTAGGGTTGCAGAACTGTTCCAGATTAAAGGAGGATGAGGAGACATGGCAACTACATGCAATAGCTGATCTTAGACTGGATCTTGTACTGAAGGGGGATAAATCAATATAAAAGACTATTGAGTCAATTGACAAAATTATAAAATGAATGGTAGATTAGATAATAAACATCATTACATCAATGTTAAATTCACCAAAGCCAATAACTGTACTGTGGATATGTAAGAGAATATCCCTATTCTTAGGAAATACACACGGAAGTGTTGAGGTCATGATTTATGTACCTTAGCTTCAAATGGTCTGTAAGGTAATTATAAAGCAAATGGGTTAGAATATTAATAATAGATAGATCTGGGTAAAAGTAATGCAGGTGTTCTTTGTATTAATCATATTCTTGTAACTTTTCTATAAGTTTGAAATTATTTGCAAGTAAAAAGTTTAAAAGTTAAAGTAAAATTATTTTTCCAATTTACCCACCCACCAATAATAATTATTGAAGATACTTCCTTTATTTCTTCCTTATAGCACAGTATTCTTGTTTCGTGTAATCTGCTATTTTGACGGGAGAAATAGTATCCAAATGTTAATTTATTTGTTACTTAATGAGGTTGAAATATGTCCATATATTAGCAATTTATATTTTTCTTATTTGTAAATTATTTTTTCATTTCTAGGAATTATTAAAACACTGTTCTTTCAAATAAGCTACATTGAATCGTGAATTTGGTGAACAAAATCTTCAACTACATTTTTATAGAAAATTCAGAATTGAATTTTATAAAGCTTCTTCCTTCAATAAATTTAATAATGTTGAAGTATGATTGACAGGGGGTCAAATTACACAGTTCCCTTCCAGAGAACTTGTTTTCATTCCTTTAAAATACCCATGCACTACAGGTAGATTGCCACTAGGTGGGAGTAGTGCTCAGTGCAGCAGTGTAAGCAGCCAGAACACCTCGATGTGTTGATATCCAAGAAGCATTCATTCATTCAACAAACCCAGAAGTCTCTTTTTTAGGCTGCTGGTTCTTTGTACCCAATTCCTCATAGATTTAAAAGCGTGTATTATCAGTATTTTAGTCAGAGATAATTTCTTTCTTAAAAATTATTTCAAAAAGTAATGTAATTATTATGTGAACAAATACTAAATATACTTTAAATTTTTAAAAGAAATTAGAATTCTATGATACATTATTGATACCTTACCTCACTACATATTAGCTGTCCAATTAGCAGTTTACTCTAACTCTACAGACCCCAAAATGGAATTTACTGTATTTCACCCTGGACTCTTTAAGAACAATTTCCCCCTAGTTGGGTTAGTCATCCCTCTGAATTCTCTCAGTTTAAGAAACAGATCTCAAAGCAAAAGAGGTGGTCTACACCTCTCTAATAGTTCCACTAATGCTGTTCACCTCACACACCTCAAATCTACTTTCAGATAACAAGGCATCAAAAACATAAGAAAAGCGTTTATGGTCAAGGAAGTATCCTTCTTCCTTTCTGGACTGGTCCCTCTTTCTCCCACTCAAAAGGAACCATTTATCTAATTTTTATACATAAAATGTTTACTTTAGTTTTCTTTCTGACATTGCTCCCTCCATCAATAACTTCTTCATTTAAATATAAATAAAATTAGCTACTAATTAACAGATCTAGCAGTTGTACCATTTAGCAACAAGACACTTTTTAACAGGACAAAGAAATTCAATACTTTTAAACAATTAGAGTGAATAACAAGAAGTTTAGAAAGTGGCAAAAATTTATTTCATCATACTTATCCGCATTTTAATATACGTAGACCATAAAAGTGTCATGAGACGTTAGGCAAATATAAATGACAATTTTCAATTAACACTTTTGATTTTGAATCAAACAGCAAGCAATCTGTGATTTTCCTTACTGAGAGGTTTCCTTTTGAAAATTATCCACTCACCATTATGTCTTTGAGTGTTCCATCTGAGTGACGTATATTTAAAAATGAGTATCTATACAATGAATGGGATTCAGATTTACTATTTTCTATTTTGTACAACAAATGTCTGCAACAAAACATTATTTGCCTATATATGTGTACGAGTTAATAATGAATTCTCAGGATGCTTGACTTCCTTAACCCACTTCTGTTACTCTATGTCATTTTCCCTCCCCATCTCTTGCTCCCACATCCATTTCCCTCTTCCCTTCTAAGCCTCTATTCTCAGTTCTCTCTCCTCAACCTTCTGCCCTGTCTGAGCCTAAGACCTCATTATCTCTGCCCCAAACATTTAATGACCTCCTAACTCCCTTCCTTCTATGATCTCATCCCACTAATCTAAACTTAACTTCACAGAAATCTAGTCTTATCACTCAAAAGTCCTCAGAATTCCCATCATTTAGAAATAAATCCCAGATTCCTTAGAATGAAATACGTTTCTTTGTTTTCTGATCTCTACCTTCCTTTGAATAGTGTCTTCCACCTGCATTTTAAAATCCAGCGATTCCTAATTAACCCAAGTTCTCTACCCATATGATTCATCCTTTCACATCTCTGGAACTTTGCATGAAATTCTTTCTTGTCTGGAATGCTTTTGACCCCACACTCCACAGCCTTTTTGCAAACCTTTATTCATTCTTCAAAGCCCAATTCATTTACTTTCTCCCTGAAGTCTTCCTTAGCCCCCCACCCTGACCCAGTTTTCCTTCCTTTTGTCCTTCTGTTTTCTTTAATATCTTATCATTACTAAAATATTTACAAATTAAATTAGCCCTTCCATTTCCTTAATTATATTTTATGCATGCAGGAGTCATGAAAACATAGACATTTAGTAATATCAGTCCCCCAGGAAAATTTTTTAAAACTTTTAAAGCTATGTATAAAAATAGTGGCTGGGTGTAGTGACTCAACCTGTAATCCCAGAACTTTGGTAGGCTGAAGAGGGAGTATTGCTTGAAGCCAGGAGTTCAAGACCATCCTGAGCAACAAAATGAGAACCCTATCTCTAGGAAAAATAAAAAATAGCTGGGCATGGTGGCACATGCCTGTGGTCCCAGCTACTTGAGAGGCTAAGGCAGGAGGTTCACTTGAGTCCACGACTTTGAGGCTGCAGTTAGCTATAATCACTCTATTGCACTTCAGCATTGGTGACAAAGTGAGACTCTGTCTCTTAAAATATATATAAATATATAAAACTGATTTTATATATTTATATATAAACATTTGTATATATACATATATAAACATTTATATATATTTAAGATAAATTTAAGAAATATATTAATGTATTTATTATATTTCTATAGATAGATATACTTATACATGTATTTATGTATGTAGATCTTTTAACTATATATGTATTATATAAATACATATAAATATATGAATGTATATTTATATATACATATAAATATATTATATAAATATAGAGACTATATATATAGCCAAAAGATCTACATACAAGTACACTTTGATAAATTTTGTGTATTTATAAAATATTTAGGGAAAATGTTGATTAGACTATTTATTTTAACATAATATTAAAATCTAAGTCCAAAATGCAATTCCTATAGATAAAACAAATCAAAAAGCCTCTATAGTTCCCGAAATCTGCTAATTCTCATTTAAAACATTTAATACAAGATGTCCTATGATGGGAAGATTCTGTTCAAGATTACACTAGCTTCTATTCATATGCATAAAATAGGATGTGCAAAAATGAATAAAGAACACAATGAGCATATGTTTATGTATCATCAGATCAAAATAAAACAATACCAATATAGTGGGGCTCCAGGGTCCAATCATTGGTAATACTTCTCTCTCCCATCAAAATGACCACCATGCTGAACTAGTTTCTTCCATACTTTTTAAAATAGTTTGTGTGTGTGTGTTGATGTGTGTGTGTGTATGTGTGCGTGTGTTTTACATGAACATAGGATTTAAGCAAATACATGCTTTTACTAGGGCTACTTTTTTGATGCTATTTGTGAATGGTTTTAAAAAAGAAAACATGAAGAATCCCAAGTGCCTGTCATATCTCTAGAAATTGAGGTATAGATGGAAGTCACTGAATCTAATATGTAAACAAAGACAGCAATACTTGATGCATTCATTAAATCTACCATCTTTTTTTTTTTTTTTTCTTTTCTTTTCTTTCTTATGCAGACATTCTGCTAGGTGCCCAGAAAACAGAGTGGAGCAAGACAGGGCTTGCTCCACTGGAGCTCACAGTCTGATAGAACATACATAAACATATAATTATAATGCTGCATGATGTGGAAAGGCCAGGATTAAAGATAAAGGATGGCTAGAGGAGGGAAAAAAGGACTATGAGGTTGTAGCATGAAATGCTCCCTGAGGAAGGCAAAATCTTGGCTTAGTCCTTAAAAGTTAGAAAATTTCCAAATCCAATAAACAAGAAGCCTAGTAAAGGAGAAATAAAGGTCATTAAAGCCTATTAACTTTCTGATTGAAGTTCAAAATTCTTTTATTAACACAGCTGAAATTTGAGTCCTAAAAGGTTTTCTGAAATGAGTGTTTCTCAGTTTTAGATCCGAATTAACTACTTGTCCATTAGAACCCATTCACCTTTATCCTTAGGTGCTTATATATATATGCAAGTCTGGTAAACTTGAGTACTTAAAGTTCTATATCTGTAATTGGGGACATAAAACTCTGAACAGTCTTACAAGTAGTACAAAATATTTAACTCAGAAACCCACCAGCTGCCAATACAACCTGTACAAACAATAACTGGCATAGAAGACTATTCCAATAAGAAGACCGAACCTTCTCCTGTAGAAATAGGGACAGTTTCCAGCCCCTCCCTGGAACTAGACCAGACTATAACAAGGAGGCTTGAACAGCACCAAGGGTCTAGTCTAGCCTTCATCCACAGTCTAGCATATGTATATTGTGTATAACCTGTGTCCAGTCCTGAACTTGGGATCATCAGACAGCCCTAAAAGAAAGTTGGGTTCCCAGTGACCTTCCAAATCAAAAGTAGTCCATGCTGAATCTTCTCCACCCTTCAACTCCACATCCTTCAGAACTGCTCTTCTCTTCAGATTACCCTGCATCACAAACCAGAAATCAGACTCATCAAATTGTTCCATACTCATTTGCCTCACTCCTGACTTCCTAAATGGATTATATTATACAAAATATACAATTGTGTGCATGTGTGTGTGTAATTGTCCTCAATGTAATATATTTTATTCTTAGCTTAATATTGACATAAACTCCTGGAATCAGAAAATAAACCTAGAGTATGAGCCCAGCTTACCAAAAGAGACCTCAGTGGTAATCTTCAAAGATGAAAATACAAAATATACATATTACCATCACCTCAAACCGTTAATTTGATAATAAGAGTTTTCATCATGTTTGGATTTATAAGTTTCTATAGCAGTGAATGAAGTCCAAAATTACAAATCCCTGCCTTTATTCCCGCCTCTTGCAATCCTTTTTTTTTTTTTTTTTTTTTTTTTTTTTTTGACAGAGTCTTGCTCTGTCACTAGGCTGGAGTGCAGTGGCACAATCTTGGTTCACTGCAACCTCCACCTCCCAGGTTCAAGCGATTCTCCTGCCTCAGCCTCCCGAGTAGCAGGGACTACAGTTGCCCGCCACTATGCCCATTCACACTTTAGAATTAAAGTCTTCTTTATAATATTTAAGAATGATCAGTTGGCTCTATTTCATGATCTTGAAATGATGTCCAAATTCCATAGTTATAAACCTTTTCAAAATATGGCCTCATCTCTCTTCATTCATCTTCCTCTCATGTTTACTACTGCAGCCATGTTAAATTTTCCTTAAGAACTGTGCTTATTCCGGCCTCCAAGCTTTTGTGCAACTTTATTCTCTGTCATAACATGCTTCCTAACTTTTACCTCTTTCGAAATCCAGCTGTAATATTCCTCCAGGTAGCCTTCTCCAATCTTGCCTGTTAGTAATCACATAATCACTTTGTGTCCTCTTCTGTATCCTATCTGTTGTATTACTGCATTTACCACAGCGTAATATAATTAATTTACATTCATGTCTCCCATACTTTACCACACAGTTCCTTTAAGACAGGAACTAAAAGTTACATCTGATAGCCCTATGGGATACAATAATACCTGTAGTATAACGTCTGACCCATAGTACAGGCTTTATGTCAATTGAATTGAGCTAAAAGTGCTATGCCACAACCAGTCTAATACTCAATCTCTTCCATGAGTAATTATATTAACACTTTAGTCTATTTCTGGCCAGTTTGGTTCTCTTGGGAAAAAGAAACAAATCTATTCCTGGTTTGCATTTATATTGCCATTATACAGCACTCAATATGTTTTACCATGGTAAGACCAATGATGGAAATGGTTATGCTTAATGTTGCCCTATACAGAGTCCCAATTATAACCTGTGATTGTTATTTAATATAATGTAAGTAATAATTGCTAATGCTCATTATTGCTAATATCAACTATTTATTATGTTTCTGGCATAAGACTATATGTTTTTTATGTGATTATCTAATGAAATCCCTAAAACAACTCTTCCTCATTTCTTATTCAATAGATCTGCTTTGATATGACCTCCAGGTCACTTTGGAAATTAATTAATTAACTGATTATTTATTTTTGTGGCAGTACACATAAATTGTCTTCAGAGAGCATTTGTCCAGTATCCCTGAAGAGAAAGAGTCAGGATATACACACGAAAATGTATTTAAGACTTTTTCCTGAAATTATTTGCTTCAGGGGAATTTAATGTCTTTGGCCTGTGAGGCTCCCAGGCTGAGTTTAATACATGAGTGAATTAAAAGCATGAACAAATGGCAACACTGCAAGCATGGTGAGTTTATTGACTTTTGTCATGTAGGAATATCTACTGATAGTACAGTTAGTGGCAGAAATGCCTGATGTGGTAGACTTTGCCTTGTTTGACATACTGATATAAAAATGAGTATTATTGATTAATTTTTAAAAGACAATTTTCCAGAGACTAGATTAGAATCTGAAAATGCTATTAACCTCACAGCAATGGAAAAGACTCTAACTCCATTTGATGGAGGCAGCTGAAGAGAAATTCAGGTTAGGGGCCAATCACTTCAGAAAAATTAGTTCACCATACCAGTTGCAGTAGCAAGCTAACACGGCTTTGAACATCCTCTGACCGTATTTGATGTTTCCAGAAGCTCTGAAACACCAGTAGGGAAATACGTGCACAAGTGTCAAATTCTTAAAGCATCCTTTTTTGTTTGTTTGTAGGGTTAAGGGAACAACAACAATAACAACAACAATCAAAACCACCGGTAGTGCTTGCTTGTTTATGCATTCATAAGAACATTCCCAAATAAAGAAGAATCCTTCTCAACTTTACCAGCTCAAATGTGGAACTTAAGGATTGCCTGCATAGGACTATACAGTTTTCTGCTTTTTTTCTATTTTATTTAGATAGAAATAAGCATAACAAGTGAATTGTTCTTTGAGAGATGTTGGACCAAAGCATTTCATTGATTCTGACAGTTTGAAGACAAAAATTATAAATGATAAAAGTATAAGATTAGAATTGTCAGCAATCTGAATTGGTTTACAAAGAGGAAATCTGCTAGTAAAAACAGGACAACTGCCAGCTGTGAAGATGTGTTTTAAGATTTGAGTTTTACAAATGTTGTTATTTGCCCAAATTATCCAGCCAAAAGTTAATCTTCTGTATATATTAGATACTGCAACCAATTCTTTTATAAAAATTATTCTTTCATTTTTATTAAAATAGGACAGTTTCTAACAAGGAAAAAGAAATGTTTCAATGTATATTTTTAAAACCTAGTTAAAAGCATCAATGGTAATGAGAAATTGAGTTAGACATGTGAAAGTGACTGGTCAAAAATATTAAAAGGTCACTATGAATGTATTTTTAGCAAAATGATATATTTATGAAGAGCTCTTACAAATTAAGAGAATCACAAAAGAAAAAAGTATACAATTCAGCAATCCACTCATCCGAAGAATGATAATTGACATGTAAGTATAATGATAAAAATAACAGTTTTCATTAATAGTCAAAACGCAATATCAAAACATTAGGCCGGGCATGGTGGCTCACACCTGTAATCCCAGCACTTTGGGAGGCTGAGGCAGGCAGATCACTTAAGGCCAGGAGTTTGAGACCAGCTTGGCCAAAACAGCAAAACTCTGTCTCTACTAAAAATTAAAAAATTATCTTGGCATGGTGGTGCACACCTGTGATCCCAGCTACTCGGGAGGCTGATGCAGGAGGATCATTTGGGCCCAGGAGGTGGAGGACAGAGTGAGCTGAGATTGCACCACTGCACTCCAGTCTGGGCCACAGAGCAAGACTCTGCCTCAGGAAAAAAAAAAAAAAAAAAAAAATCAATGTGGTAGCACAAACAAAAACTAAGAACATTTCAAAATATTGATAATACCTACAGGTGGGAGGCATGGTAAATGCTACTTATATAACCCTTTGGAGAAAGAAATATATAAGGCTTACAAAATTTTTTATATCCATTTGATACATTAACCTTACTCCTCACAATTTATTTTTCCAAAAGAAAGGAAAGGTATATGGATGTAACAAAATTGCAAAGAAATTAAAAATATTCTCCATGTCCAATAACATATAAAAGATTAAATAAAGTATGCTATATCAACCAATAGGACTTTGTACAAGAATTAAAATTTATAAATATAAAATTTATAAATATGAATATGAATGTGAAAGAAAAATATTTATCATAAATAGCTTGAAAAATTCATAGAAATATATATCTGTAGAATGATAATTACATAAAAATTACTTACACATAAAAGACCAGAAATAAAAGTGAAAAATTACATGCTAATTTATTAGATGTAAGAAGAGTGGTCTACATATATATATAAGCACATTTATATAATGGATGTTAAAAATAAAGTCAAATTGATGTAAAATATTTTATATCTGCTACTAAAATGTGGTCATCCACAAATAGCATAACACTAGACCAATACTAGGAAATTAACAGAACCAGTTTCAACCCTTCCTTTAACTCCAAACTCTTCACTAGAACAGTCCTATAATCTATGCTGGCTTCAAGCAATTATCGCATCTGAAAATAATAGAAATTATATTGGATCAGTGACTCTCACACATTTTTAGTACGGCAATTCTGTGTTCAAATCAAACCTTATATAATATAGATGACAGTAGAGTATCTATAGCTGAAGTATAAGGAGAAGGGTAGTTCTCTGGCAGGCTGGTTCCATTTCCTCTAGCCTCTCTTTCCTCTACCTCTAAAAACAATATTTCTAAGAAGCCTCTGAAAAAAAACCAAGTGAAAAACAATGGATTAAAGATTTTAGTGGTCCTTTCATATCTAAACTATAATCACAAAATAGTACGGTTCTCTTCTACTATAATTTAATGTTTATATTTCTGTGTCATACTCTCAACTAAATTGTAAAGGCTTTTAAGTTAAAAACTGTATCTTTTAAATTGGCTTTGCCACATCTAAATTTGTTTTGCTGTATCTACTCAAAGGATGAACCAATAAATGAACACAAAAATGGAATTTCAAAATGAAAAAAATCAGTATTTCAATTTGCAACAAAATATGGCCCAACAGTAAGTTAATCTCCCCTTCTGGTTAATAGAGGGTGCATATAAAGTATGGATGCGTTAGAAAATTTCAAAGAATTATAATACAATTCAATATGAGATAATTTAGATATATTGAACAGTATTTACTGAGAAAATATCATTTAAGGCAAAGTCACCTTTTAATCACAGATACTCTCATTTCCTAAAACTCTTAAGCTATTTTTAGTTCTTGACTTGCAGGGAAGCAAAGCAGGCTCACTTCTTTCATATATATATAGAGAGACAGAGTCTCGCTCTGTCGCCAGGCTGGAGTGTAGTGGCTCAATCTCAGCTCACTTTGACCTCCACCTCCTGGGTTCAAGCGATTCTCCTGCCCCAGCCTCCCAAGTAGCTGGGACTACAGGCACACACCACCATGCCCAGCTAATTTTTGTATTTTCAGTAGAGACGGGGTTTCAACTTGTGGGCCAGGATGGTCTTGAACTCCTGATCTCGTGATCTGCCTGCCTCGGCCTCTCAAAGTGCTAGGATTACAGGTGTGAGCCACCGCACCCGGCCTCAGGCTCACTTCTGATATTCAAGTTTATTACCTAAAAATCCATAGAGGGTATCAAGAATAAAGTGAAATTTGATGCAGTTGAACTGATGGTTTCACCAAGGGAGACCTGCTCCATGGAATTACTCTCTTCTACCAAGTTTGAAATTCTCACCATTAGAATCACTGGTCTTAGACAGATTATAACTAAAAACAAAAATGGAGAAAATATCTAGTCAGGCAGATTTTCCATGAATGCTCTGTCATATGTTGGTTTATTAGATAGAATAATGGTCCCCCAAGAATATATAAAGAACCTGAGGCTAAAAGATTGGAAACAAGGAAGTTAGATTAGTAGAAACATAGTATTAGGAGAAAGAGTGCCAATCCAATGTCTGGTAAAAACCAGAGCAAGAATTGTCTAGAATTGTGGCAGGTCTAAGACAAATATATGGAAAGAAACATAAGATGGAAGATCCTGCTTATCAAAATGGGAAATGGGAGCTAATAATGGCCAAACCACTTAACAAGATATATATATATATATATACACACACACACACACACACACACACACACACACACACACATACATATATATATATATAACTGCCTTTCCATCTATATGCCCTCTTTTGAGGATCTTTTGCTTTGGGAACATTAGTCGGGTCATTACAGCCCTAATAATTTAACTTAAATACTCTACCAAATATTTAATTCCTATCTAAATTTTACCAAAAACAATGATACAGAGAAAATGATCATAGACTTGGCAGTTAGACAAGTCAGGAATAGGAATACCAGCTCCATCACTGCTATCGGCGGCAATAAAACTCACTACCAAGTCGGCAGCGTACAGACACCCTACTGGTTAGTGACTAAACCTCTTCAGGTTCAAAGTCCAGGGCTACTATTTATCATGTATGCCAATTTTGGTTGGGTTACTTGGAATCTCTCTAATTCTCCATTTCTTTATCTTTAATATAGGATTATTGGTGATGATGATGATGTAGATAGATAGCGATAGATAGATAGATAGATAGATAGATAGATAGATAGATAGATAGATAGATAGATAGATAGATACTATATACAAATAAAGCCCTTATCAGTTTCCAGCATATAGAAAACATTAATAAATATGTACCACCATTATTAAGTTACTTAACTTCTCTGAATTTGAGCTTGTCATCTATATAAGTGAAGTAACATATTCTACTATGTATTTTCAAGAGTAGAATAAAGGAGAGTAATAAAGTACCTAATACACCCATTAAGTCCCTTTCCCAGTCAAAGCCTAAGTCTTCTCTGGACCTTCCCAGTGAGTACTTCTTGGTCTAAAGTGTATTTTCTATACTATCATTTGACTTTGAACATTTACAGGCCTAAAACAATTGCTCTATGTTTGCAAGTTTATGTGCTATTTTTGTAACAATGACTATACAAGCACACCTCAGAGATATTGCAGGTTCAGGTCCAGACCATTGTAATAAAGCAAATATCAAAATAAAACAAGTCACACAAAGTTTTTCTTTTCCCAGTGCATTAAAAAGTATGTTTACACTACACTGCAGTCTACTAAGTCTACAATGGTATTACGTTTTTTAAAAAATGTATACATCTTAATTAAAAATGCTTTATTGCTGCCAGGCATGGTGGCTCATGCGTGTAATCCCAACACTTTGGGAAGCTAAAGTGGAAAGATCACCTGCGTCCAGGAGTTCAAAACCAGCCAACCTAAAATCAACCGAGTGAGATCCCTGACTCTAGAAAAAAAATTTTTTTCATCCCTTATTGCTGAAAAATACTAATGATCATCTGAGCCTTCAGTGAGTAGTAATATTTTTGCTGGTGGCAGACTGTGCCTTGATGTTGATGGCTACTGACTTAACAGGATAGTGGTTGCAAAAGGTTGGGGTGGCTGTGGCAATTTCTTAAAATAAAACAAAAATAAAGTTTGCCACATCAATTGACTCTTCCTTTCACAAAAGATTTCTCTGCAGTGTGCAATGCTGTTTGATTTTTTAGCATTTTACCCATAGTAGAAATTCTTTCAAAATTAGAGTTAATCCTCTCAAATCCTGCACTGCTTTATCAAGTAAGGTTTATGGAATATTCTCAATTCTTTACTGTCATTTCAACAATGTTAACCAGGAGTAGATTCCTTCTCAAAGAAACCACTTTCTTTGTTCATCCATAAGAAGCAACTCTTCATCTATTCAAGTTCGATCATGAGATTGGCAGCAGTTCAGTGCCGTCTTCAGGTTCCACTTGTAGTTCTAGTTCTCTTGCTATTTCCACCATATTTGAAGTTACTTTTTCCACTAAAATCTTAAACCCCACAAAGTCATCCAAGAGAGTTAGAATCAACTTATTCCAAACATCAGTAATGTTGATATTTTGGCCTCCTTACATGAATCACAAATGTTCTTCATGATATCTAGAATGATGAATCCTCTCCACAATGTTTTCCATTTACTTTGACCAAATCCATCAGAGGAATCACTATGGCAGCTACAGCCCTGACCCAAAAGCTCCTTCAGCTGATAAACAACTTCAGCAAAGTCTCAGAATACAAAACCAACAAACAAAAATCAGTAGCATTCCTATACACCAACAGCCATCAGGCCAAGAGCCAAATCAGGAGCATGATCCCACTCACAATTGCCACAAAAAGCATAAAATATCCAGGAATACAGCTAACCAGGGAGGTGAAAGATCTCTACAATAAGAACTACAAAACACTGCTCAAATAAATTAGAAATAGAACAAATAGAAATATTTGTTCAAACAAATATCTCAAACAAATAGAAATATTACATATTCTATGTTCATAAATAGGAAGAATCAATATTGTTTAAATGGCCATATTGCCCAAAGCAATTTATAAGTTCAATGCTATTCCTATCAAACTACCAATGACATTCTTCACAGAACTAAAACTATTTCAAAATTCACATGGAATCAAAAAAGAGCCCAAATAGCTAAGGCAATCCTAAGCAAAAACAACAAAGCTGGAGGCATCATGCTACCCAACTTCAAACTACACTACAGGGCCACAGTGACCAAAACAGTATGGGGTATAAAAACAGACACATAGACCAATGGAACAGAATAGAGAGCCCCAAAATGGGGCCACACATCTACAATGATCTGATCTTCGACAAAGCTGAGAAAAACAAGCCATGGGGAAAGGACTCTGTATTCAGTAAGTTGGGATAACTGGCTAGCCATATGCAGAAGATTGAAACTGAACCCCTTCCTTGCACCATATACAAAAATCAACTAAAGATGGATCAAAGACTTAAATGTAAAACCCAAAACTATAAAAACCCTGAAAGACAACCTAAGCAATACCATCCTGGACATAGGAACAGGCAAAGATTTCATGACAAAGATGACAAACACAATTGCAACAAAAGCAAAAATTGACAAATGGGAGCTAATTAAACTAAAGATCTTCTGCACAGCAAAAGAAACTATCAAGAGAGTAAAGAGACAACCTGCAGAATGGTATAGAATTTTTGCAAACTATGCATGTGACAAAGGTCTAATATCCTGAACCTATAAGGAGCTTATACAAATTTATAAGAAAAAAAAACAATCCCATTAAAAAATGGGCAAAGGACTATTCACAATAGCAAAGACTTGGAACCAACACAAACGTCCATCAATGATAGACTGGATAAAGAAAAAGTGGCACATATACACCATGGAATACTATGCAGCCATAAGAAAGGATGAGTTTGTGTCCTTTGCAGTGACATGGATGAAGCTGGAAACCATCATTCTCAGCAAACTATCACAAGAACAGAAAACCAAACACCACATGTTCTCACTCATAAGTGGGAGTTGAACAAGGAGAACATATGGACACAGGGAAGGGAACATCACACACAAGGGTCTGTCGGGCAGTGGGGGGCTGGGAGAGGGATGTCATTAGGGGAAATACCTAATGTAGGTGACAGGTTGATGGGTGCAGCAAACTACCATGTCACATATGTATCTATGTAACAAAACTGGACGTTTTGCACATGTACCCTAGAATTTATAAAGTATAATAATAATAAAAGAGTGGGCAAAGGAATGAATAGATACTTTTCAAAAGACATACATGCAGCCAATGAGAATATGAAAAAAAGTTCAACATCACTGATCATAAGAGAAATGCAAGAAACTATCAACAAAGAGACAACCTGCAGAATGGTATAGAATTTTTGCAAACTACGCATGTGACAAAGGTCTAATATCCAGAATCTATAAGGAACTTACACAAATTTACACGAAAAAAAAAATCCCATTAAAAAGTAAGCAAAGGAATGAATAGACACTTTTCAAAAGATGACATGCATGCAACCAACGAGCATATGAAAAAAAGTTCAACATCGTGGTGGCTCACGCCTGTAATCCCAGAATTTTGGGATGCCGAGGCGGGTGGATCACGAGGTCAGGAGATCGAGACCATCCTGACTAACACAGTGAAACCTCATCTCTACTAAAAATACAAAAAAATCAGCCGGGTGTGGTGGTGGGCTCCTGTAGTCCCAGCTACTCAGGAGAGGAGGCTGAGGCAGGAGAATGGCGTGAACCCAGGAGGCGGAACTTGTAGTGAGCCGAGACTGCGCCACTGCACTCCAGCCTGGGCGACAGAGCGAGACTCCATCTCAAAAAAAAAAAAAAAAAGTTCAACACTGATCATAAAAGAAATGAAAATCAAAACCACAATGAGATACCAATCTCACACTAGTCAGAATAGCTATTAAAAAGTAAAAAATATAACAGATGCTGGCAAGGGTGCAGAGAAAAAGGTAAACTTACACATTGTTGGTGGGAGAGTAAATTAGTTTGACCATTGTGGAAATGAGTGTGGCGATTCCGCAAATACCTAAAAACAGAACTACTATTCAACTCAGCAATCTCATTACTGGGTATATACCCAAAGGAATATAAATCATTCTATCATAAAGACACATACACACATACATTCATTGCAGCATTATTCACAATAGCAAAGACATGGAATCAACCTAAATGCCCATCAATGGTAGACTGGATAAAGAAAATATGATACACATACACCACGGAATACTATGCAGCTATGTAAAAGAATTATATCATGTCCTTTGCAGGAACATGAATAGAGCTGGAGGCCATTATCCTTAGCAAACTAATGCAGGAACAGAAAACCAAATACTGCATGTTCTCACTTACAGTTGGGAGCTAAAAAATTAGAACACATGCACACATATAGGGAAACAACAGACATGGTGGTCTACTAGAGGGTGTAGGGTGAAAGGAGGGACAAGAGCAGGAAACATAACTAATGAGTACTAGGCTTAACATCTGTGTGACAAAATAATCTGTAAAACAAACCCCCACGACACAACTTTACCCACATAACATTTTAAATTCATGTACCCCGAACTTAAAAGTTTTTTTAAATGTATTTATTAAACAATGAAATGTGAAAGTTGAAACTACTCTTTGATCCATGGGCTACAGAATGTTGTTTTAGCAGGCATGAAAACATCATTAATCTCTTTGTAGATCTCCATCAGAGCTCTTGGGTGACTAGGTTCCTTGCCAATGAGCAGCAATATTTTGAAAGGCATCTTCTTTTCTAAGCAGTACCTCTCAATAGTAGGTTTAAAATGTTCAGTAACCCATGCTGTAAATAATGTGCTGCAATCCAGGCTTTGTTGTTCCATTTATAGAGCAAAGGCAGAGTAGATTTAGCATACTTTTTAAGGGCCCTAGAATTTTTTGAATGGTAAGTGAGCATTAAATTCAACTTAATGCTACCAGCTACACTAGCCCTTAATAAGAGTAAGCCTGTCCTTCAAAGATGTGATGCCAGCCATTACCTTTTCTCTAGCTATGAAGGTCACAGATGGCATCTTCTTCCAATAGAAGGCTCATTGCTATTTCATCTACATTGAAAGCTGTTGTTTAATGTAGCCATCTTCACCAATGATTTTAGCTAAATCTTCCGGACAATGCTGAAGTTTCTCCACTAGCACTTGCTGCTTCATCTTGCACTTTTATATTATAGAGATGGCTTCTTTCCTTTAACCTCATGAACCAACCTCTGCTAGTTTCCAGCTTTTCTTCTGTAGCTCTCTCACCTCTCTCAGCCCTCACAGAATTGAAGAGATTTAGGGCCCTGCTCTGGATTAGCTTTTGCTTTAAGGGAGTAGTGTGGCTGGTTTGATCTTCCATTCAGACCGCTAAAACTTTCTCCACATCAGCAGTAAGGCTGCTTCCTTTTCTTATCATTCATGAGTTCACTGGAGTAGCACTTTTCATTTCTTTCAAGAACTTTTCCTTTGCATTCACAACTTGGCTATTTGGCGCAAGACACCTAGCGTTCAGCCTATCTCGGCTTTTGACCTGCTTTCCTCACTAAGCTTAATCATTTCTAGCTTTTGACTTAAAATGAGAGATATGTGACTCTTCCTTTCACTTGAACACTTATAGGTCATTGTAGGGCTATTAATAGGCCTAATTTCAATATTGTTGTATGTAGGGAAATGGGGGAACTGAAGAGAGGGAGAGAGATGGGAATGGCTGGTGAGTAGAGCAGTCAAAACACATATAATATTTATTAATTAAGTTTGCCATAGTATATGGGTGCAGCTTGTGGTGATCCAAAATAATTACATAGCAACATCAAAAATCACTGGTCACAGATCATCATAACAGATATAATAATAATAATAGTTTGAAATATTGCAAGAATTACCAAAATATAACACAAAAATATGAAGTAAGTACATGCTCTTGGAAACAGGGCACCAATAGTCTTGTTTGACACAGGGTTCTGCAAATCTCTCTTTGATCAGTTAAAAAAAATCTATGAAGTACAATAAAGCAAGGCATACCTGTAATCTCTTTGTAGTGGGAATCTATTGTATTTTCTATGTAATGTCTCATTCACCTTCTGGTAATCCCAGGATGTTATACAATTCTGATCTTTGTATGAGGGATCATGCACTGCTCTGCTTGAATCTGTATGCTTCTTGTAGAAGTGAATTTACTACTAATTCCAGGGATGATGCATATAATTCTGATCTTAGTTGTCAAAGGAGCCCATTCCTTTGGTCTTCAGGCTGGCTCAGAAATGGAACATGACCTATTCAGAGCCAATGGGATCTAGTCTGTGGATTTTGCTATGTATACCAAAAGAGAGGCATGTGATTCTTCCAGCTGAACTTGAACCTAGGAGTATATAGGCCTGGAACTCCTTATTACCATGTGGAACCTAAGAATAAACCACCATGAGGATTTATACCATAATAATTCAATTTCAATAATGGCAAAAAGTAAAAAAAAAAAAAAAAAAAAGATTTTCCAAAAATAACCTGAATTTGAGGTTTTGAAATAAAGAGATTCCACAGTAGTAGTTCAGCTTCATCTTTCTATAAGTAAAGCCTTATTTTTAAATCTCTACTTGAAAGCACTTTGAAGATCAAGGTTTCTCCTTTTGTTAATTATTCATTGTCTTGCTTGTATTTGCAGATGCTTTTGATTTCATGCTATAATCTTCAATCTGAATATATGATTCAACTATTATCCAACCAAATGGAAAATAAAATCATATTTGTAAACACATAATGTCAGGAGAAGGGAAGCATGAGCACTTTAGGAATAATATTTTTGCCTAAAGAAATACAAAGCTTCAGCCTATATCATGACTATGATAGGTGATCAATTCCCCTATTATTTGGCAATTCTCAAAAACAATTTAGTTATCTGTGAGAGATCTTACTTAAAAACAAATATCAGAGAAAGGGGAAGAAAAAACTCAAACTATTATTTTCTTTATTATCTGTATTCTGAGTAATTCCTTAGGATTATTTAAAAATAATATAGCTTATGGCTTAGTTTTTCAGAAAGAGTTCAGAATAAACTCTTAAAAACTGATTTTTGGATTCTGATTTGCAGTGCCCCCTTAATAAAGTAATTTTAACCAAATTACATAAAGTAGAGATTAGTAGTCCACTTTTACTATACTTGATATTAGAATTATAATCTATCAAATCCCAAGTGCTAAGCCCTACATTATCTCCTATGTAAGTCCAATGATGACAGTATATTCAGGCATTACTTTGCATATCAGAAAATCATTCAAGGTCCTAAATCTAATATAATCATTAAAATAAGATATAAGAATTGCAGTGTTTGAAATAGAAAGTAGGAGAGGAACTTAAGGATCTAACATCTTCCTTGGCATATAAATTTATAATCTATAAGCAAAATACTGATACATTGATAGAGCAATGTTCTTACATTTCATGCCTTGGTAACTTTAAAGTAGTTACTTAGCACCTAAGTAGCTAAAATTCTTTGGTTAGGATTCATTACAGATTGGTTATTCATTCTTTCTTTCACTAATTAAGCTCTTATTATTCCTCTCTAGTGCTAGACCCTGAAAATACAAAGAAAAACAAGGTACTGCCCATTAGGAGTTCACAGCCTAATGAAACAAAAAAAGAATATTAAAAAATCACTGCAGTTTAGTATGATAAAGATTATTACAGAAATATGTACAAAGGGACAAGATTTTGAGTACTGAGGCAAGGACAATTATCTTTATCTGGAGAGTTAAGAAAGAGTTCACAGAAAAGAAACATTTGATCTGAAATCAGAATGATGAAAAGCCCTTCAAATTGAATTTACTCTATCAAAGGAGATGCCGTTGTCCTTAGGAATTTTTATTTGAAAGGTATTTGTAATTTTTTGTAATAGTATACTAACACAAATCATTTAGGTTCGGTTTGATTGGGAAAAGATGGACATTAGAATTGTCCCCCACCAAGCAAAAAGAACAGTTCACAAACCCTGGGAACATTAAATAAGTCTCAAAAAATAACAACCACTTGCCAATTAAGAGCAAAACCCCAGCACATTCTCAGAATGTAGGATTTACCTGCTGTTGCAGTGGGGAGAAGGGCAAGGGAATGATGTGAGTAAGGGCCCACACTTTGATCCTTCTACCTTAGGGGCACTACGAGGCTCTATACTCTATTTGCAGAATCCCAGGCACCTTTTAGTGATTCCTTTATCGGGCTGATGCTCGTGAGGTCAGAATCAAAATAAGGAATTGGTCTGAAGAAGGATGGATCTCAAGTTTTCCAAGACAAGGGGACTGGCACACATCTGTGGGCCCACTTACGCTTGTCCCATGTGAACTAATTTTTGTACCATTTTGGTAGTGCAGGAGGTACATTCCCTCTTAAGACTTTTGAAATAACCCTCTACCTTTCAATTAATCACTTGTTAAAGTTCATTTTATAGCATGCCAGCTGCTGAAACAGTGATAATGATAGTTTTTAATTAACCTGGAAAGTTCAGAGGAGCAAGGAAGCAGAATGTGCCTTGGCTCCAGGGCATAAGCCAACTTTATAGACAAGTGATGTTAAAATCTTGCAGTTGCCAGAAGCAACTCCTGGCTGCATTCAGATTTGAGACACCAACATTTATAAGACATTTGACAAACTATTTTTTGTCTCCTCAGGAAATGAGTTTCCTCAATGTTCTGTGAGTAGCCATTTCTATGGAAAGACTAACGCACATTTAACATAATCCACTGCTTCTAAAGTCATCTTGACATTGTCTACATCTTAATAATCAAACTTAATTAAATCTATGCATTGAAATATTAAGTAAAAAGATATCTCAATCTTCACATTTCCCCCTCTTCTCATTGTGTCCACAAAAGAGGAAAAATACAGGATATTTAAGAGACCGGAAAATTCTACCAAACACTGCATACAATAATCTTTATGACAGCCAGTGCCAGCTATATTTTGAAATGTTTTCCAGAAATCGTACAGATCATGTGTTGGACATCATTGGCCTTTGGCTTGTCTCACAACACATGAAAAGGAATCCCAGAAACCTTGCTGCTACTTGCTCAAATTCCACAGAATTAATTGTATTTGGTCCAATCTGGGTCCCACTAGGAGGCTGAGAACAATGGCCAAGGAGTTATACTCAGGGTCAAGGACACTGTGGGCCACATATTATGTATGCAATTTTGAGATTTTTTTTATTTGAGAGACATTGCCTCCCAAAGTGCTAAGGTAACAAGTGTGAGTCATGGTGTCTGGCCTGTAATTCTGAGATTAATGTGCTGGGGCCCATGTTCTGGCAAAGTTGTCTTTTGGAACGCTTTATCCTTTTGTGTTTAAAGTCAGGCCATAAAGGGGTGCATTTGTGCTTCTTCAAGTTCTAAACTGACTCTTCTTAACCCAGACCTATCATCTGCAATTGTGTGAAGTATTTTGGGGAGACCCAGAAACATCTCAATGTGTCACTGGAGA